>NW_023312207.1:11099-23055 GCF_011077185.1 Oxyura jamaicensis
GGGGGGGGGGGGCGGGGTGGGTGGCCAGAGGTGACCGTGGGGGATGGGCGTGATGGGCCAGCAGAGGTGGCCATGGGGGGTGGGGGACCACGGGTGGCCGGGGGGTCCTCAGTTGGGCCACCTCAGTTGGCCATAAGTGGTCATGGTGGCCACGGGTGATGGGTGGCCATGGGTGATGGGCGTGATGGGCCACCAGAGGTGGCCATGGGTGGTCATTGACCATGGGGGGTGGGGGACCACGGGTGGCCGGGGTGTGATGGGCCACCTCAGTTGGCCATAGGTGGTCATGGTGGTTGTGGGTGATGGGTGACCACGGGTGACCAGAGGTGTTTGGGTGTGATGGGTCACCAGAGCTGACCACGGGTGATGGGTGACCACGGGCGTTGGGTGACGGGTGATCATGGGTGGCCGGGTGTGATGGGCCACCTCAGTTGGCCATAGGTGGTCATGGTGGCCGTGGGTGATGGGTGACCACGGGTGATGGGTGGCCATGGGTGCCCGCAGGTGGCCAGGTGCGATGGCTCACCTCAGTTGACCATCAGCGTTGGGTGGCCATGGGTGATGGGTGGCAGTGGGTGACAAGAGGTGGCCGGGTATGATGGGTCACCACAGATGACCACAGGTGATGGGTGACCACGGGCGTTGGGTGACCACGGGTGATGGCTGACCGTGGGTGGCCAGGCGTGGTGGGGCACCTCAGTTGACCGCAGGTCATGGCTGACCATGGGTGATGGGTGGCCATGGGTGATGGCTGACCACGGGTGCCCACAGGTGGCCGGGCGTGACGGGTCACCATGGGCGATAGGTGGCCAGGGCCGAGTGTGACGGCTCGCCACGCCTGGCCACGGCTGATGGGTGGTGACCAGAAATGACCACGGCTGGGTGTGACGGGTCACCGCGTCTGACCACAGGTGACCGGAGCTGATCGGAGGTGACCACAGGTGACCGTCGACCACCGCCCCCACCCGCCATGACGGCGCCGCAGCGCCGCGTCCGCCTGAAGCCGTGGCTGCTGGCGCAGGTGGAGAGCCGGCGCTACCCGGGGCTGCAGTGGGTGGACAAGCGGCAGCGCCTCTTCTGCATCCCCTGGCACCACGCCACGCGGCACCTCCCGCCCCAGGAGGACGACGGCACCATCTTCAAGGTGGGACCGCGCCGCGCAACGCGCCTAACGTGGCCCCAGCCGCCCCGCCTCGAACGGGGCCCGTCCGTGGCCCTAACCCCAATGAGCCCGTCCGTGACCCCAACCCTAATGAGCCCGTCCGTGGTCCCAACCCTAATGAGCCCGTCCGTGACCCTAACCCTAATGAGCCCGTCTGTGACCCCAACCCTAATGAGCCCGTCCGTGGTCCTAACCCTCATGAGCCCGTCCGTGACCCCAATCCTAATGAGCCCGTCCGTTACCCTCTCCTAGTGACCCCAACCCTAATGACCCTGACCCTGTCTCTAATGACCCCATGTCTAATGACTCCATCCGTGATCCTAACCCTAACGGCCACAATGCTAATGAGCCCCCCCATGATCCTAACCCTAATGACCCCATCCGTGAACACAACCCTAATGACCCCACCCCGTCTCTAATGACCCCATCCATGATCCTGACCCTAATGAGCATAACTCCAACAAGCCTATCTGTGACCCTGACCCTAACGACCCCTTCCATAGTGACCCTGACCCTAACGACCCTATCCCAACTGCCCCTAACCCTAACGACCCTTTCCATGGTGACCCTGACCCTAATGACCCTTTCCCTGATGACCCTAATGACCCTATCCCAACTGACCCCAACTCCAGTGACCCTGCCCCTAACGACCCTTTCCATGGTGACCCCGACCCTAACGACCCTACCCCTAGCGACCCCCCACCCTAGCGACCCTTTCCCCGACCCCAAACCCCTGACCCCGTCCCCCGCCGCGCCCCCAGGCGTGGGCCACGGAGACGGGGAAGTTCACGGAGGGGGTGGACGAGCCCGACCCCGCCAAGTGGAAGGCCAACCTGCGCTGCGCCCTCAACAAGAGCCGCGAGTTCCGCCTGCGCTACGACGGCACCAAGGACGCCCCCCCCAAGCCCTACAAGGTGTACGAGGTCTGCGAGGCCGACGGCGCAGGTAGGGGGCCCCCGGCTCCACCCCACAAGTCCTGAGCGCCCCACGGGGCCACAGGGTCCTACGGGGTCCCGGTGCACCCCAAAGCTCCAGCACCCCACAAGGATCTGGCACCCCCTGGGACCACCAGCACCCTACAGGTTCCTGGAGGTCCCATGGGGCCCCAGCACCCCACAAGGATCTGGCACCCCACAAGTCCCCGACACCCCATGGGACCCCCAGCACCCCACAAGTCCCTGACACCCCATGGGACCCCCAGTACCCCACAAGTCCCTGACACCCCATGGGACCACCAGTACCCCATGGGACCCTCAGCGCCCCACAAGTCCCCGACACCCCATGGGACCCCCAGCGCCCCACAAGTCCTCAGTGCCCCACAAGTCCCCAGCACCCCATGGGACCCCCAGCGCCCCCCAAGTCCTCAGCACCCCACAAGTCCCCGGCACCCCATGGGACCCCCAGCGCCCCCCAAGTCCTCAGTACCCCACAAGTCCCCGACACCCCATGGGACCCCCAGCGCCCCACAAGTCCCCGGCACCCCATGGGACCCCCAGCGCCCCACAAGTCCCCGGCACCCCATGGGACCCCCAGCGCCCCACAAGCCCTCAGCGCCCCGTTCCCCTCTCTCCCTCGCAGACGCGGTGGCCGGGGACGACTTCGTCTGCGGCGGGGAGGAGGACGTGAGCCAGGTACCTACGGGGCAACGGGGGGGGGGGACACGGACAGCCCCCTGCCTGCCCCACACTTGGGGGTCCCCCACCCCATAACTGCCCACGCTCTCTGCCTCCCAGCTGCAGAAGCTGATGTCCCTCAGCATCGACGGTGAGCCGGCCGTGGGGGGCGCCCCATGGGGGGGCGGCGAGGTGGGGGCATCCCCGGCCGCCCCCCAACCCCGCTGCCCCCCAGACGCCACCGTCCACACCGGGGACCTGCTGCCCCCCTACCCCTGGCCCAAGGAGGAGCCCCCCTTCGGCAGCGGCTGCCCCATGGGGCCCTTCCTGCCCGGGGGGGCGGTGGCGGCCCCCGAGCTGCCCCCCGGCGCTGCCGGCACTGCGCCCCCCCCGGCCACCCTGGCGCCCATGGAGCACGGGGTCCCCAACCTGCTCATCAGCCCCCACTTGCTGCCACGTGAGCACCCTGGGGTGGGCGTGGGGTGGGCGTGGGGTGGGCGGGCATTGGCCACGGGTGTGGGGTGGCTGTGGGGTGGGCGTGGGGTTGACAGCCATGGATGACAAGGGGGGGGCGCATGGGGGTGGCCATGGGGTGGTTGGTGATGGCCATGGGTGGTTGGACGTGGCCATGGGGTGGTTGGACGTGGCTGTGGGGTGGCCATGGGGTGGTTGGACGTGGCTGTGGGGTTGACAGTGGTGGAGGACAGTGGGGGAACATGGATGTGTGGGGCCGTGGAGGGGCTGGGCAGGGCTGTGGCCATTGGCCATGGGTGTGAGGTGGCCGTGGGGTGGTTGGGACACGGGTCTGAGGTGGCCGACCGTGGCCTTGGGGTTGCCATTGGGTGGTTGGTTGTGGGGTTGGCAGCGATGGATGACACCGGGGGGGCATGGATGAGGCCAGGGGGTGGCTGAAGGTGGCCATGGGGTGGTTGGACGTGGACGGGCACGGGGCTGACGTTGGGGTGGCCGTGGGCTGGCTGGTCGTGGCCGTGGGGTGGCTGGGGGTGAGAGGGCACGGAGGGCTTGGGGTTGGCCGTGGTTTCTGACGACAACGGGGGCACAGCTACGGGGCGGCCGGACCCGGGGTGCCCTCGGGGCGCTGCCGGCGCGCGGCTCAGGCCCCCGTGTGTCGTCCCCCCCCCCGGCAGTGACCGACCTGGAGCTCAAGTTCCAGTACCGGGGCCGCCAGGTCTGCGTCCTCACCATCAGCAACCCCCACGGCTGCCGCCTCTTCCACAGCAGCCTGGAGCCCACGCAGGAGCAGGTGGAGCTCTTCGGGCCGCTGACGCTGGAGCAGGTCCGCTTCCCCGCCGCCGACGGCATCCCCAACGAGAAGCAGCGCTTCTACACCCACCAGCTGCTGGACGTGCTCGACCGCGGGCTCATCCTGGAGCTGCAGGGCCAGGACATCTACGCCATCCGCCTCTGCCAGTGCAAGGTCTTCTGGAGCGGGCCCTGCGCCGCCCACCGCGCCGGCCCCAACCCCATCGAGAGGGAGAAGAAGACCAAGCTCTTCAGCCTCGAGGGGTTTCTCAACGGTGAGGGGCGGGGGGGCAGAGGTCGGGGTCGTCTCCTGTGCCCCCCCGCCGTGGGGATGGGGACGTCGTGTTGGTGTAGGGGACGTCACGGTGGCTTGGGGGACACCTCGTTGGTGTGGGGGACACCAAGGTGGTGTGGGGGACACTGTGTTGGTGTGGGGGACACTGCGTTAGTGTGGGGGACATCGCGTTGGTGTGGGGGACACCTCGTTGGTGTGGGGGACATCACATTGGTGTGGGGGACATTGCGTTGGTGTGGGGGACACCTCGTTGGTGTGGGGGACATCACGTTGGTGTGGGGGACATCAAGGTGGTGTGGGGGACACCTCGTTGGTGTGGGGGACTCCAACCAGCACACGGGGACCTGCTGGGGTGGAAGGTCACCATGATGCCATGGGGGACACCTCGTTGGTGTGGGGGACACCAAGGTGGTGTGGGGGACATCAAGGTGGTGTGGGGGACACCTCGTTGGTGTGGGGGACACCATGTTGATGTGGGGGACATCGCGTTGGTGTGGGGGACACTGCGTTGGTGGGGACATCGCGTTGGTGTGGGGGACACCACATTGGTGTGGGGGACATCGCGTTGGTGTGGGGGACTCCAACCAGCACACGGGGACCTGCTGGGGTGGAAGGTCACCATGATGCCATGGGGGACACCACGTTGGTGTGGGGGACACCTTGTGGGTGTGGGGGACACCAGCTGGAAGATGGAGCCTGGATGTCCTGGGGGGACTCAGGCCACTGGGGGGGACACGGGGCAGCACATGGGGACCGGGTGGCACAGGGACAACGCCAGCACGGGCACTGCCCCCAGAAGGAGCACCAGCAGGGCCGGCGCTGCCCCTCACCGCGGCGCCTGCCCCCCAGGCTTGATCCTGTTCCAGAAGGGGCAGACCACCACGCCGCCCCCCTTCGAGATCTTCTTCTGCTTCGGCGAGGAGTGGCCGGACCAGAAGCCCAAGGAGAAGAAGCTGATCACGGTGCAGGTGAGGGGACGAGCGGCACCGCGCCGGGGGCACCGGCGGCAGCGCCGGGGCTGACGCCGGGGGGGCTCTTGCAGGTGGTGCCGGTGGCGGCGCGGCTGCTGCTGGAGATGTTCTCGGGGGAGCTGTCGTGGTCGGCCGACAGCATCCCGCTGCAGATCTCCCACCCCGACCTGAAGGACAGGATGGTGGAGCAGTTCAAGGAGCTCTACCAGCTCTGGCAGAGCCAGCAGCGCCTGCCGCAGCCCCCGGCGCGCGCCGAGCCCGGCCCCTGGGCGCTGCCGCCCGGGTCCCTGCCCCAGTGAGGGGACCTGGGGGACGGCCCCGCGGCGCCCGATGCCACCGTGGGGCTGGGGGAGATGGGGACACCCGGCACCGCGGGACCACAACGGGGCAGGGACGGGGCCGGGCTTGCCCACCGGGGAGCCGTCACTGGGCTACACGGGACCAAGAGCGCAGTGCCGCAGCCCCCCGGCAGGTTTGGGGAGAAACGGCGAGAAATTGGGGCCAGGATGAGGACACCCAGCGCCAACGGGCCCAGGAGGGTGAACGGCCCTGGGGACAGCGGCGCTGCGGGGACACCGCAGCTCAAGGACCGCCGCCGCCGCCGCTCCAGGCCCTGGGTGCCCCTCCAGCCCCGCCGCCCTCCCCAGCCCGCGTGCACCCAAGAACCAGGCGGGGCCGGGGGTTTTTTAATTTATTTTTCTTTTTTTTTTTTGGAATTTTTGTGTTTAATTGTTCTCGAGATGGCTACAACACCAGACGGAACAGCATGCGCGCCCGCGGGGCCCCGCGCGCCCGGGGCCGTCTCCCAGCCCTGTCCCTGCACTCGCTCGAGCCGTCACCGCCGCGCTCGGTCAAACCCCAAAGAAACCAAATAATAATAAAAACCAAAAAAAAAAACAATCCAAAAAGAAAAAAAGGAACTAAAAAAAAAGAAAAAAAAATATAATATATATATTTAAACAGTCTGTCCCGCCTGCGTCTGCTCCAGGAGGCCGCCGCCGCCGCGCGTCCCCGGGCCGAGCCCCGGCCTCCCCCTGCTGCCCACACGAGGGGCCGGGGGGGGGTGGGGGGCGCCCAGCAGCCCCCCCCTCGCTGCTAGGTACACTGGAAACCCCCTGGTTCCTGAAGGAATCGGTGTTTATTTCTTTAGTTTTCATTTCACAGAAAGTTTTCTACTTTTGCACTCTTTGTTTTGCTGCCAGGCAAATTCGTGTTCTGCCGGTGGTTCTGGTTCCTGGTGGCTTTGTTTTCGTGTGTTTTGTTTTTTGTATTTTATTTTTTTTTGTATTTTTTCCCCCGTTTGTTTTCTTGTTTGGGGGCCGTGGCGCAGCCGCGGGACGCGCCGAGCCCTCCTCCGGCACGCGGCGGCTGCCCGGGCTGGCGGGACGCGCTGGAGCGAGTGAAAGCCCTCGGCCGCGACGAAGGTTGCTGATTGTGGGACACGTTCTCGTTTTCTTCGTTTCCTGTCTTCTTCTAATTAAAAGACATTCCTGGGAGGGGAGGGAGGGAGGGAGGGAGGGAGGGGGTCAGGGTGGCAGCGGGGTGGCGACGCCGCGGCGTGCCGCTGCGGCCCCCAGCCCTACCTGGGAGATGGGCGCCGCGCCGGTGCCGGAGCTATCGGAAGAGGCGGGTGAAGTCCCTCAGAGCCCAGCAGACCTGCTTACATTCCTCGGCGCTGCAAGAGGAAGGAGGGCTGCGTCAGGGGAAGGGCGTGCAGGGCGGCCGGGGAAGGACAGAGGGACTGGCCGGGGACCTGAGGCGCAGTTTTGGCTTCCCCAAAGCTGGGGCGATGCCCAGCAGCGGGGGGGTGCAGACACAGCCGGGACACGAAGGCAGCGGTGAGCCCCCCGGGGAGACCGGGGTGCCACCCCCACGCCCCCCGGGCTCGGAGCTGGGCTCATCGATGCCACAGGGAGCGGCCCGCTGGGATCGGCGAGCGGGAGGCGCGGGCAGGGCGTGCGCAAGGCGCCGGCACCACGACGCCGCGGTGGCAGGAGAGGAAAAACCTGTCGGGGCCGGGAACGCCGCCGGCGGCCCCACGGCGCGAGGCTGAGTCGGCGGCCGCGCCGGTGCCAGGGGTAAGGTCCCACCAGGACCCGGTGCCGGGGGACAAGCCGTGTCCGTGCAGGATGCCCCGCACAGGAAGGGTCTGAAACCCTCGGGGGGGGTCCGTGGGTGGCCGCAGGGAACTGGTGGGGCCGGAGGGGCAGCCCCGCACGGACGGGCACCGCTCAGCACCAGCGGCGTGGTTTGGGCTGGAAGGGGAAGGATGCGGGCGCTGGGGCCGGGCCAGGACAGCGGGAGAGGGGCGAGGCTCCCCTCCAAAGTGGGGGTCCGCAGCCCCCTGCCCGTGCTGGGTTTAGCGAGAGGGGTTTTTCCCCCGCCGCCTCACCTCGTGACCTGCTTGTGGAAGTCTGTCAGCTGCTTGTGTGTGACCTGGATGGCTCCCCCCGTCGTCTCCTTCGGTAAGCCCTTCAGGGAATTCTCCAGCCAGCGACAAAACGTCTGCGGGAGGAGGAGGAGGAGGAGGAGGAGGAGAGGCAGCGGCTCAGCACCACGGGAGGCACCAGGAGAAAGCCACGCTCGATCCGAGCAGCGTTTGCCCCCCGTCCCATCACGAGGAGGACCCCCGGGGCCGTGCCAGAGCCGAGGTCCCAGCACAAGGAGGACCCCCGGGGCCGCACCGCCCGCCCCTCTCACCGGCCGGTCGATCTGCATGATCTCCCAGAGCACCTCGGCGACGTCGGGCAGGGTGTAGGGGGGCAGGCAGAAGCAGCACGTGTGCAGCAGCTGGTTGACGAGCTGCTGGCCCAGCTGGTTCATCACCTGCCCGATCAGCTCCTTCCGCACCTCAAAGTCCTCCTCGTGCTGCAAGGGGGGGGTAAGAGGAGGGTGAGGTGGTCAGGTCGGGGGGCAGCGCCCCGGGCATCTCGTGGAATTAAGAGAATCACAGAATGGTTTGGGTCGGAAGGGCCCCGGCAGCAAGCTGGGAGCTCTCCCCGGAGCCTTCTCCTCTCCAGGCTGAGCACCCCCAGCTCCCTCAGCCCCCCAGCAGAGGGGCTCCAGCCCCTTGATCAGCTCCGTGGCGTCCTCCGGCCTCGCTCTGCCACGTCCCTGTCCTGGTGCTGGGGCTCCGAGAGCACCCAGCAGCGACCGACATGGAGGAGGAAGGCATCCCACGGGGACCGACCCCCTCCCGTCCCCCCCCCGCGGGACACTCACGTCGTTGGCCACCCCGGTGTGGATGAGGTCGCGCAGGAACTTCATGACGCTGCAGTTGGCGTCCCGGTGGTCCAGGGTGGTGGCGGCGATGGCCCACTGCAGGATGGGGATCATCACCTGGCTGCGCAGCAGGGTGACGGGGCTGCGCTGGATGAACCTGCGAGGGCACAGGGGGGGGGGACACGAGGGGTCACCGGCACGCGGCCGGATCCTGCCTCCTCCGCCTGCCCACGGGGACGGGCGCGCTGCCCTTGGCGGCGCCGGGAAGGCTCCAGGAAGGAGAAGGGGGCGAAGGGGAGCAAGGAACCTGGCTGCGAGTCGGAAGAGGTCGTCCACGGTGTCCGGGTGGTTCTGGAGGCCGTTGGGCTGCTCGAGGAGCTGGAAGGTGGGGATGCAGAGCGCCTAGGAGAAGGGGCACGGGGATCTGTTAGCAATTAGCGGGCAGGCAGCGAGGCCCCATGGTGCCAGTGGCCCGTGCAGAGGACATCGGTGTCCGGCCTGGCCGTGCTCTGCCTTCCCCTTGTCTGAACCCTCCTCTCCACGGGCAAACCTCCAGCACCATGGGGACCGGGTCAGAGCCCTGCTTCTCCCCACGGCCACCGCTGCCACCACCCGGGGGACCGGGCTCTGCCCTGGACACGTCCCAGCAGACCCGCGGGTGGACCCGCAGCGATCACCTGCAGCATGTCGAGCAGCCCCTGCCGGCAGCCCTCCTCCATGCCGTACTCGTCCACCAGGATGCTGCCCAGGTAGAGGAAGCAGGAGTGCTGGTGCGCCCGGTACACGTTCACCATCTGCGGGGAGAGACGCGCGACGTGACGCCTGCCCGCAGCAGCCACCGCTTCCAGACCCCCGGCCCCTAGCTGAGAGCCACCCCCGGGAGCCCCCAGCCCTATCGGGGGCACATCCCGGAGCGCGGGGGCTGGCTCGGGTCTCTTCTTGTGCTCCGGAGCTGAGCGCTGCCTCCCCGGGGAGCCGCAACGCCGCCGCGCGCTCCTCGCACCCTTTTTAAATCACAGCCAGCGCCGCCGGGCTCGCGGGCGGTTCAGAGCTCCCTGCCTGCGCCCACGCGGGTTGGTGCAGGAGCTCCCGGCGCTTTCCCTCCGCGCTCACCGCGGCGCCGGCGCCCGTCCCGGCCGCGTCCCCGTCCCCGTACCTGCGTGACGAGCGGCTGCAGCAGCGCGGCCGAGCCTTTGCCCACGCAGCGGACGGCGAAGCGCAGGCAGCGGCAGCAGCGCTCCACGATGCGGTTATCGGCACTGTGTTTGTTCAGGGTCTCCGACAGCACGGGCCAGATCTGGGAGCGGAGGGGGAAGGGTGAGCGGGGGCGGAGGGGGGAGGAAACGGCACGCGGGACGCCACCACCCCTCGGACCGAAAAATGGATGAAGTTGACCCAAAAGCTGGCAGGGAGATGCCCCTCGGGTGCGGGTTACGGGGTGTGTGAATCAGCTCCGTGCAGGAGCAGGGAGCTCAGCTCCAAAGCTCAGGGACAAGACCAGCGTGGCACCTCCAGCAGCACCGTCCCCCCAGCCCGACGTCGTGTCCCCCCCGCCCCGAAATTCCCCAAACTCACCTCCTGAATGACTTTTTGGCACGGGTGGATCTGCCCGTTTTCTACGATGGGATTGGTATGCCTGCGAAAGGCAGGAAAAAGGTCAACCCCCCTTCCTCGCCACCGTCAGTTCGGGGTTGTAAAGGTAAGAAAAGGGGCTGGGAGGCCCAGCAGCCACAGGGGCGGCGGGGAAGGGGCCGGGAACAGGCTCAGAGGGGCCAGGACCCCGCGGCTCAGCCCCCGTTTGGGGGGGCGGAGGCTGCTCGGGCTGCGCCCCCCGTACCTAAATATGACGGCGAGTCGGTCCAGGGGCACTGTAGGGTCTGAGGAGAGGCCGTTGCTCGGCTCCTGAGAGAGCAGCTGGAAGAAAAGGAAACGCGGGGACGTCAGGGATGCGCGCGTGATCGTATCCCTCCAGCCCAAGGACATTTCTCCATCCCAGCCAGAAGCGGGAGCGTCACCGCAGCTCCCGGCACGGAAAACCTTTGCCCAGGACCCGAGCGGCTCCCGGCCTCGGCCCCACGCACGTGGGTTACTCCAAAAGCTCGGGGGGAGCTTTTCCCCTTCCCTCTCCACACCCCGAGCCTCCTCTGGGGTGACCGAAGCGGTCCCTGCTCTCCCTGACCCCCCTTCTGCCCCCGAAGCCCCCCAGGGCCCCATTTTGGGGACCTGCCGCAGCGCAGAGGCCGCCGGCTGCGTCCCGGGGGGGGGCTCAGGAAGGCTCCCGGCGCACTCGGTGGTCTCTGGGGACCCAGATCGCTTCCTCCCGTCCCGCTGCTCAGCGCCTCGAACCCCTTTAAGCCCCCCCCCGGGGCTGGGGCCGGGCCGTACCTTCTTCAGCGCCATCACCTGCACGGCGCAGAGCTCGCTGAGGCACTCCGCGATCTTCTCCAGGGGCAGCCTGGCCAGCACCAGCGCGGTGCCTGAAACAAGAACGGGGGCAGGAATCAGGACCGCCCGCACCAAGACGCTCTCTTTTTTTCCAATCCCGTCATTTTTCCTCCCTCTTTTTTTTTTTTCCAATCCCTTCCCTTTTCCTCCTTTTTTAAAACCCTTTCATTTTTCCTTTTTTTTATCCATCCCTTCCCTTTTCCTCTCTTTTTTTCATCTCTTCTCCTTTCCCTTTTTTTCCATCCCTTCTCTTTTCTTCTTCTTTTAAAAATCCGTTCCATTTTCTTCCTTTTTCTTTAAATCCCTTTCCTTTTCCTCCTTTTTTTTAATCGCCTTTTTCCTCTTCTTTTTTAATCCCTTTTCCTTTTTTTAATCCCCTTTTTCCTGTTTTTCTTAATCCCTTCCTTTTTCCTCTTAATCCCTTTTTCCTCTTGTTTCAATCCCCTTTTCCTCTCTTTTTTCAATCCCCTCCTGTTTCCTTCTTTTTTTTCAATCCTGTTTCCTCTTTTTTCAATCCCTTCCCTTTTCCTCTTTTTTCCCTTATTCCCCTCCTTTTCCTCTCTTAATCCCTTCCTTTTTCCTCCTTTTTCTCTCTTAATCCCTTGATTTTTCCCTTTTTCCTCTTGATCCTTTCCGTTTTCCTCTCTTTTTCCTCTTAATCCCTTCCCTTTTCCTCTCTTTTTTCAACCCCCTCCTGTTTCCTCTCTTTTTTTCAATCCCTTCCCTTTTCCTTTTTCCCTTATTCCCTTCCCTTTTCCTCTTTTTTTTCCCTCATTCCCCTCCTTTTTCCCCTTTCTCACCTTTTCCCCCTCGCTTACCCTTGAGCAGCCCCACGGCAGCCTCCGGAGAGAGCGTGAAGGAGTCAAGGGAGCGGGCGATCTCCAGCAGCCCGTGGGAGCCCTTTGTTCTCCTTTTTCCTCTTAATCCCTTCCTTTTTCCTTTTTCCTCTTAATCCCTTCCTTTTTCCTCTCTTTTTCCTCTTAAT
>NW_023312208.1:0-1590 GCF_011077185.1 Oxyura jamaicensis
GGTTATGGCCGTGGGTTATGGCCGTGGGTTATGGCCGTGGGTTATGGGTTACGGCCGTGGGTTACGGCCGTGGGTTATGGGTTACGGCCGTGGGTTATGGGTTATGGCCGTGGGTTACGGCCGTGGGTTATGGGTTACGGCCGTGGGTTACGGCCGTGGGTTATGGCTGTGGGTTATGGGTTACGGCCGTGGGTTATGGCCGTGGGTTACGGCCGTGGGTTACGCTCGAGGCAGCGGGGCCGTGACGAGGGCCGACAGCTGGGAGGCTCGGCCGCGGCGCGTCCCGCTGGAAACAAAGCTCCCTTTGTCAGCGCCGGGACGCCTCGCGGGCGCCCGCTTCGGGGCGGTGGGAGAGCAAAGGAGCGTGAGGCCGTGCCTCGGTTTCCCTCCCTGGGAGCTTCTTTTTGAGGCTGAAGGCGGGCGGAAGGAAATCTCGCCGCCGCGACCGGAGTCTTGGCCAGAAGCGGGGGGTTTTCCCGGGCCACGTGCCGCTGCTCGGGCACGAGGGAAGACGGGGACGGCCGCAGCGTGGGGGGGCACCTTCCCCGGCCCACCCAGCGCCTCCTTCCCTCGGCCCCAGCCGAAGCCCGGCCCGCAGGAACGAAGGACGTGCCCTCGGGCACACGGAGCGCCCGACGAGCGGCAGGCGGCGAGGCCGGGGGGCCGAGGAATGCCCCCGTTAATCCCCCCCAGGCCGCCGGCATCTATTTCGGGAGGCCGCAGCGGGCTCGCTGCCGGGGCGCTCCTCCGGAGCCCACGATGGGGGGGGCCGAAGGGAGGCCCCCACGCCGCCGTGCCCACGCGTGCCGCGGGCTCCTGGCCCCCGTCCTCCCCGCCGCGGCCGGCGCTCCCAGGAGAACAAATCGGGGGGAATTCCTGCTCCCGGGGCCGATTGGTTTCATGGTTTCATGAGGGCTGCTGGAACCTCCAGCTCGGTCAGCGAGCCGGGGGGGGGGGGGGGGGGGGGGGGGTATTTAATTACAGACCCCCCCCCATTCCGGCGCGTTTTCCTGTGGAATCGCTGCCTTCTCCCCCGCGGCCGCGCTGCTGCTGCCGCGGCTCCTCGCGGGGCCTGGGAGCGTCCCCGAGCTCCGCTGGCGGTGCCGGGGGGGGCCCCCTCGTCAGCGCCGGGCGCTGCGGATGATGTTAGAGGCCAGGAAGCCGCAAACGACCGCGCTCTGCCCATAAAAAGCCACGGGCGCTCGGCACGGGGGCGGCGCGGGCCAGCGGTGCCTGGCGGTGGGGAGCGCGTCCGCCACGTGCCGCTCGCCCCCCTCCACCCCGTGGCCCCTCATCGCTGCACCCCGAGCCCCTCGTGTGCGGCCTGGGGTGCCCCCCGGCCACGCGGGGACACCCGGGGGGCTGCGCCCACGCGTGTTCTGATCCTCGGGACCCCCCAAAGCCCCCCCAGGTGGAGGCCGGGGGGAGCTCCTGTCACCGAGCGCCCCACGGGGACACGGCCGTGGGACACGGAGGCGGGGGACGCAGGGCTCCAAGCGGGAAGGGACAGCTGACGGGGACACGGGACGGGGCTCAGGAAATTAAAATAAAACCAAGAAAAGCTCCCAAAACTCGGGGGGGGGGGGGGGG
>NW_023312208.1:1690-13620 GCF_011077185.1 Oxyura jamaicensis
GGGGGGGGGGGGCGGGGTGGGTGGCCAGAGGTGACCGTGGGGGATGGGCGTGATGGGCCAGCAGAGGTGGCCATGGGGGGTGGGGGACCACGGGTGGCCGGGGGGTCCTCAGTTGGGCCACCTCAGTTGGCCATAAGTGGTCATGGTGGCCACGGGTGATGGGTGGCCATGGGTGATGGGCGTGATGGGCCACCAGAGGTGGCCATGGGTGGTCATTGACCATGGGGGGTGGGGGACCACGGGTGGCCGGGGTGTGATGGGCCACCTCAGTTGGCCATAGGTGGTCATGGTGGTTGTGGGTGATGGGTGACCACGGGTGACCAGAGGTGTTTGGGTGTGATGGGTCACCAGAGCTGACCACGGGTGATGGGTGACCACGGGCGTTGGGTGACGGGTGATCATGGGTGGCCGGGTGTGATGGGCCACCTCAGTTGGCCATAGGTGGTCATGGTGGCCGTGGGTGATGGGTGACCACGGGTGATGGGTGGCCATGGGTGCCCGCAGGTGGCCAGGTGCGATGGCTCACCTCAGTTGACCATCAGCGTTGGGTGGCCATGGGTGATGGGTGGCAGTGGGTGACAAGAGGTGGCCGGGTATGATGGGTCACCACAGATGACCACAGGTGATGGGTGACCACGGGCGTTGGGTGACCACGGGTGATGGCTGACCGTGGGTGGCCAGGCGTGGTGGGGCACCTCAGTTGACCGCAGGTCATGGCTGACCATGGGTGATGGGTGGCCATGGGTGATGGCTGACCACGGGTGCCCACAGGTGGCCGGGCGTGACGGGTCACCATGGGCGATAGGTGGCCAGGGCCGAGTGTGACGGCTCGCCACGCCTGGCCACGGCTGATGGGTGGTGACCAGAAATGACCACGGCTGGGTGTGACGGGTCACCGCGTCTGACCACAGGTGACCGGAGCTGATCGGAGGTGACCACAGGTGACCGTCGACCACCGCCCCCACCCGCCATGACGGCGCCGCAGCGCCGCGTCCGCCTGAAGCCGTGGCTGCTGGCGCAGGTGGAGAGCCGGCGCTACCCGGGGCTGCAGTGGGTGGACAAGCGGCAGCGCCTCTTCTGCATCCCCTGGCACCACGCCACGCGGCACCTCCCGCCCCAGGAGGACGACGGCACCATCTTCAAGGTGGGACCGCGCCGCGCAACGCGCCTAACGTGGCCCCAGCCGCCCCGCCTCGAACGGGGCCCGTCCGTGGCCCTAACCCCAATGAGCCCGTCCGTGACCCCAACCCTAATGAGCCCGTCCGTGGTCCCAACCCTAATGAGCCCGTCCGTGACCCTAACCCTAATGAGCCCGTCTGTGACCCCAACCCTAATGAGCCCGTCCGTGGTCCTAACCCTCATGAGCCCGTCCGTGACCCCAATCCTAATGAGCCCGTCCGTTACCCTCTCCTAGTGACCCCAACCCTAATGACCCTGACCCTGTCTCTAATGACCCCATGTCTAATGACTCCATCCGTGATCCTAACCCTAACGGCCACAATGCTAATGAGCCCCCCCATGATCCTAACCCTAATGACCCCATCCGTGAACACAACCCTAATGACCCCACCCCGTCTCTAATGACCCCATCCATGATCCTGACCCTAATGAGCATAACTCCAACAAGCCTATCTGTGACCCTGACCCTAACGACCCCTTCCATAGTGACCCTGACCCTAACGACCCTATCCCAACTGCCCCTAACCCTAACGACCCTTTCCATGGTGACCCTGACCCTAATGACCCTTTCCCTGATGACCCTAATGACCCTATCCCAACTGACCCCAACTCCAGTGACCCTGCCCCTAACGACCCTTTCCATGGTGACCCCGACCCTAACGACCCTACCCCTAGCGACCCCCCACCCTAGCGACCCTTTCCCCGACCCCAAACCCCTGACCCCGTCCCCCGCCGCGCCCCCAGGCGTGGGCCACGGAGACGGGGAAGTTCACGGAGGGGGTGGACGAGCCCGACCCCGCCAAGTGGAAGGCCAACCTGCGCTGCGCCCTCAACAAGAGCCGCGAGTTCCGCCTGCGCTACGACGGCACCAAGGACGCCCCCCCCAAGCCCTACAAGGTGTACGAGGTCTGCGAGGCCGACGGCGCAGGTAGGGGGCCCCCGGCTCCACCCCACAAGTCCTGAGCGCCCCACGGGGCCACAGGGTCCTACGGGGTCCCGGTGCACCCCAAAGCTCCAGCACCCCACAAGGATCTGGCACCCCCTGGGACCACCAGCACCCTACAGGTTCCTGGAGGTCCCATGGGGCCCCAGCACCCCACAAGGATCTGGCACCCCACAAGTCCCCGACACCCCATGGGACCCCCAGCACCCCACAAGTCCCTGACACCCCATGGGACCCCCAGTACCCCACAAGTCCCTGACACCCCATGGGACCACCAGTACCCCATGGGACCCTCAGCGCCCCACAAGTCCCCGACACCCCATGGGACCCCCAGCGCCCCACAAGTCCTCAGTGCCCCACAAGTCCCCAGCACCCCATGGGACCCCCAGCGCCCCCCAAGTCCTCAGCACCCCACAAGTCCCCGGCACCCCATGGGACCCCCAGCGCCCCCCAAGTCCTCAGTACCCCACAAGTCCCCGACACCCCATGGGACCCCCACCGCCCCCCAACTCCCCCGCCCCCCATGGGACCCCCAGCGCCCCCCAAGCCCTCAGCGCCCCGCCCCCCTCTCTCCCTCGCAGACGGGGGGGCCGGGGACGACTTCGTCTGCGGCGGGGAGGAGGACGTGAGCCAGGTACCTACGGGGCAACGGGGGGGGGGGACACGGACAGCCCCCTGCCTGCCCCACACTTGGGGGTCCCCCACCCCATAACTGCCCACGCTCTCTGCCTCCCAGCTGCAGAAGCTGATGTCCCTCAGCATCGACGGTGAGCCGGCCGTGGGGGGCGCCCCATGGGGGGGCGGCGAGGTGGGGGCATCCCCGGCCGCCCCCCAACCCCGCTGCCCCCCAGACGCCACCGTCCACACCGGGGACCTGCTGCCCCCCTACCCCTGGCCCAAGGAGGAGCCCCCCTTCGGCAGCGGCTGCCCCATGGGGCCCTTCCTGCCCGGGGGGGGCGGTGGCGGCCCCCGAGCTGCCCCCCGGCGCTGCCGGCACTGCGCCCCCCCCCGGCCACCCTGGCGCCCATGGAGCACGGGGTCCCCAACCTGCTCATCAGCCCCCACTTGCTGCCACGTGAGCACCCTGGGGTGGGCGTGGGGTGGGCGTGGGGTGGGCGGGCATTGGCCACGGGTGTGGGGTGGCTGTGGGGTGGGCGTGGGGTTGACAGCCATGGATGACAAGGGGGGGGGCGCATGGGGGTGGCCATGGGGTGGTTGGTGATGGCCATGGGTGGTTGGACGTGGCCATGGGGTGGTTGGACGTGGCTGTGGGGTGGCCATGGGGTGGTTGGACGTGGCTGTGGGGTTGACAGTGGTGGAGGACAGTGGGGGAACATGGATGTGTGGGGCCGTGGAGGGGCTGGGCAGGGCTGTGGCCATTGGCCATGGGTGTGAGGTGGCCGTGGGGTGGTTGGGACACGGGTCTGAGGTGGCCGACCGTGGCCTTGGGGTTGCCATTGGGTGGTTGGTTGTGGGGTTGGCAGCGATGGATGACACCGGGGGGGCATGGATGAGGCCAGGGGGTGGCTGAAGGTGGCCATGGGGTGGTTGGACGTGGACGGGCACGGGGCTGACGTTGGGGTGGCCGTGGGCTGGCTGGTCGTGGCCGTGGGGTGGCTGGGGGTGAGAGGGCACGGAGGGCTTGGGGTTGGCCGTGGTTTCTGACGACAACGGGGGCACAGCTACGGGGCGGCCGGACCCGGGGTGCCCTCGGGGCGCTGCCGGCGCGCGGCTCAGGCCCCCGTGTGTCGTCCCCCCCCCCCGGCAGTGACCGACCTGGAGCTCAAGTTCCAGTACCGGGGCCGCCAGGTCTGCGTCCTCACCATCAGCAACCCCCACGGCTGCCGCCTCTTCCACAGCAGCCTGGAGCCCACGCAGGAGCAGGTGGAGCTCTTCGGGCCGCTGACGCTGGAGCAGGTCCGCTTCCCCGCCGCCGACGGCATCCCCAACGAGAAGCAGCGCTTCTACACCCACCAGCTGCTGGACGTGCTCGACCGCGGGCTCATCCTGGAGCTGCAGGGCCAGGACATCTACGCCATCCGCCTCTGCCAGTGCAAGGTCTTCTGGAGCGGGCCCTGCGCCGCCCACCGCGCCGGCCCCAACCCCATCGAGAGGGAGAAGAAGACCAAGCTCTTCAGCCTCGAGGGGTTTCTCAACGGTGAGGGGCGGGGGGGCAGAGGTCGGGGTCGTCTCCTGTGCCCCCCCGCCGTGGGGATGGGGACGTCGTGTTGGTGTAGGGGACGTCACGGTGGCTTGGGGGACACCTCGTTGGTGTGGGGGACACCAAGGTGGTGTGGGGGACACTGTGTTGGTGTGGGGGACACTGCGTTAGTGTGGGGGACATCGCGTTGGTGTGGGGGACACCTCGTTGGTGTGGGGGACATCACATTGGTGTGGGGGACATTGCGTTGGTGTGGGGGACACCTCGTTGGTGTGGGGGACATCACGTTGGTGTGGGGGACATCAAGGTGGTGTGGGGGACACCTCGTTGGTGTGGGGGACTCCAACCAGCACACGGGGACCTGCTGGGGTGGAAGGTCACCATGATGCCATGGGGGACACCTCGTTGGTGTGGGGGACACCAAGGTGGTGTGGGGGACATCAAGGTGGTGTGGGGGACACCTCGTTGGTGTGGGGGACACCATGTTGATGTGGGGGACATCGCGTTGGTGTGGGGGACACTGCGTTGGTGGGGACATCGCGTTGGTGTGGGGGACACCACATTGGTGTGGGGGACATCGCGTTGGTGTGGGGGACTCCAACCAGCACACGGGGACCTGCTGGGGTGGAAGGTCACCATGATGCCATGGGGGACACCACGTTGGTGTGGGGGACACCTTGTGGGTGTGGGGGACACCAGCTGGAAGATGGAGCCTGGATGTCCTGGGGGGACTCAGGCCACTGGGGGGGACACGGGGCAGCACATGGGGACCGGGTGGCACAGGGACAACGCCAGCACGGGCACTGCCCCCAGAAGGAGCACCAGCAGGGCCGGCGCTGCCCCTCACCGCGGCGCCTGCCCCCCAGGCTTGATCCTGTTCCAGAAGGGGCAGACCACCACGCCGCCCCCCTTCGAGATCTTCTTCTGCTTCGGCGAGGAGTGGCCGGACCAGAAGCCCAAGGAGAAGAAGCTGATCACGGTGCAGGTGAGGGGACGAGCGGCACCGCGCCGGGGGCACCGGCGGCAGCGCCGGGGCTGACGCCGGGGGGGGCTCTTGCAGGTGGTGCCGGTGGCGGCGCGGCTGCTGCTGGAGATGTTCTCGGGGGAGCTGTCGTGGTCGGCCGACAGCATCCCGCTGCAGATCTCCCACCCCGACCTGAAGGACAGGATGGTGGAGCAGTTCAAGGAGCTCTACCAGCTCTGGCAGAGCCAGCAGCGCCTGCCGCAGCCCCCGGCGCGCGCCGAGCCCGGCCCCTGGGCGCTGCCGCCCGGGTCCCTGCCCCAGTGAGGGGACCTGGGGGACGGCCCCGCGGCGCCCGATGCCACCGTGGGGCTGGGGGAGATGGGGACACCCGGCACCGCGGGACCACAACGGGGCAGGGACGGGGCCGGGCTTGCCCACCGGGGAGCCGTCACTGGGCTACACGGGACCAAGAGCGCAGTGCCGCAGCCCCCCCGGCAGGTTTGGGGAGAAACGGCGAGAAATTGGGGCCAGGATGAGGACACCCAGCGCCAACGGGCCCAGGAGGGTGAACGGCCCTGGGGACAGCGGCGCTGCGGGGACACCGCAGCTCAAGGACCGCCGCCGCCGCCGCTCCAGGCCCTGGGTGCCCCTCCAGCCCCGCCGCCCTCCCCAGCCCGCGTGCACCCAAGAACCAGGCGGGGCCGGGGGTTTTTTAATTTATTTTTCTTTTTTTTTTTTGGAATTTTTGTGTTTAATTGTTCTCGAGATGGCTACAACACCAGACGGAACAGCATGCGCGCCCGCGGGGCCCCGCGCGCCCGGGGCCGTCTCCCAGCCCTGTCCCTGCACTCGCTCGAGCCGTCACCGCCGCGCTCGGTCAAACCCCAAAGAAACCAAATAATAATAAAAACCAAAAAAAAAAACAATCCAAAAAGAAAAAAAGGAACTAAAAAAAAAGAAAAAAAAATATAATATATATATTTAAACAGTCTGTCCCGCCTGCGTCTGCTCCAGGAGGCCGCCGCCGCCGCGCGTCCCCGGGCCGAGCCCCGGCCTCCCCCTGCTGCCCACACGAGGGGCCGGGGGGGGGTGGGGGGCGCCCAGCAGCCCCCCCCTCGCTGCTAGGTACACTGGAAACCCCCTGGTTCCTGAAGGAATCGGTGTTTATTTCTTTAGTTTTCATTTCACAGAAAGTTTTCTACTTTTGCACTCTTTGTTTTGCTGCCAGGCAAATTCGTGTTCTGCCGGTGGTTCTGGTTCCTGGTGGCTTTGTTTTCGTGTGTTTTGTTTTTTGTATTTTATTTTTTTTTGTATTTTTTCCCCCGTTTGTTTTCTTGTTTGGGGGCCGTGGCGCAGCCGCGGGACGCGCCGAGCCCTCCTCCGGCACGCGGCGGCTGCCCGGGCTGGCGGGACGCGCTGGAGCGAGTGAAAGCCCTCGGCCGCGACGAAGGTTGCTGATTGTGGGACACGTTCTCGTTTTCTTCGTTTCCTGTCTTCTTCTAATTAAAAGACATTCCTGGGAGGGGAGGGAGGGAGGGAGGGAGGGAGGGGGTCAGGGTGGCAGCGGGGTGGCGACGCCGCGGCGTGCCGCTGCGGCCCCCAGCCCTACCTGGGAGATGGGCGCCGCGCCGGTGCCGGAGCTATCGGAAGAGGCGGGTGAAGTCCCTCAGAGCCCAGCAGACCTGCTTACATTCCTCGGCGCTGCAAGAGGAAGGAGGGCTGCGTCAGGGGAAGGGCGTGCAGGGCGGCCGGGGAAGGACAGAGGGACTGGCCGGGGACCTGAGGCGCAGTTTTGGCTTCCCCAAAGCTGGGGCGATGCCCAGCAGCGGGGGGGTGCAGACACAGCCGGGACACGAAGGCAGCGGTGAGCCCCCCCGGGGAGACCGGGGTGCCACCCCCACGCCCCCCCGGGCTCGGAGCTGGGCTCATCGATGCCACAGGGAGCGGCCCGCTGGGATCGGCGAGCGGGAGGCGCGGGCAGGGCGTGCGCAAGGCGCCGGCACCACGACGCCGCGGTGGCAGGAGAGGAAAAACCTGTCGGGGCCGGGAACGCCGCCGGCGGCCCCACGGCGCGAGGCTGAGTCGGCGGCCGCGCCGGTGCCAGGGGTAAGGTCCCACCAGGACCCGGTGCCGGGGGACAAGCCGTGTCCGTGCAGGATGCCCCGCACAGGAAGGGTCTGAAACCCTCGGGGGGGGTCCGTGGGTGGCCGCAGGGAACTGGTGGGGCCGGAGGGGCAGCCCCGCACGGACGGGCACCGCTCAGCACCAGCGGCGTGGTTTGGGCTGGAAGGGGAAGGATGCGGGCGCTGGGGCCGGGCCAGGACAGCGGGAGAGGGGCGAGGCTCCCCTCCAAAGTGGGGGTCCGCAGCCCCCTGCCCGTGCTGGGTTTAGCGAGAGGGGTTTTTCCCCCGCCGCCTCACCTCGTGACCTGCTTGTGGAAGTCTGTCAGCTGCTTGTGTGTGACCTGGATGGCTCCCCCCCGTCGTCTCCTTCGGTAAGCCCTTCAGGGAATTCTCCAGCCAGCGACAAAACGTCTGCGGGAGGAGGAGGAGGAGGAGGAGGAGGAGAGGCAGCGGCTCAGCACCACGGGAGGCACCAGGAGAAAGCCACGCTCGATCCGAGCAGCGTTTGCCCCCCGTCCCATCACGAGGAGGACCCCCGGGGCCGTGCCAGAGCCGAGGTCCCAGCACAAGGAGGACCCCCGGGGCCGCACCGCCCGCCCCTCTCACCGGCCGGTCGATCTGCATGATCTCCCAGAGCACCTCGGCGACGTCGGGCAGGGTGTAGGGGGGCAGGCAGAAGCAGCACGTGTGCAGCAGCTGGTTGACGAGCTGCTGGCCCAGCTGGTTCATCACCTGCCCGATCAGCTCCTTCCGCACCTCAAAGTCCTCCTCGTGCTGCAAGGGGGGGGTAAGAGGAGGGTGAGGTGGTCAGGTCGGGGGGCAGCGCCCCGGGCATCTCGTGGAATTAAGAGAATCACAGAATGGTTTGGGTCGGAAGGGCCCCGGCAGCAAGCTGGGAGCTCTCCCCGGAGCCTTCTCCTCTCCAGGCTGAGCACCCCCAGCTCCCTCAGCCCCCCAGCAGAGGGGCTCCAGCCCCTTGATCAGCTCCGTGGCGTCCTCCGGCCTCGCTCTGCCACGTCCCTGTCCTGGTGCTGGGGCTCCGAGAGCACCCAGCAGCGACCGACATGGAGGAGGAAGGCATCCCACGGGGACCGACCCCCTCCCGTCCCCCCCCCCGCGGGACACTCACGTCGTTGGCCACCCCGGTGTGGATGAGGTCGCGCAGGAACTTCATGACGCTGCAGTTGGCGTCCCGGTGGTCCAGGGTGGTGGCGGCGATGGCCCACTGCAGGATGGGGATCATCACCTGGCTGCGCAGCAGGGTGACGGGGCTGCGCTGGATGAACCTGCGAGGGCACAGGGGGGGGGGACACGAGGGGTCACCGGCACGCGGCCGGATCCTGCCTCCTCCGCCTGCCCACGGGGACGGGCGCGCTGCCCTTGGCGGCGCCGGGAAGGCTCCAGGAAGGAGAAGGGGGCGAAGGGGAGCAAGGAACCTGGCTGCGAGTCGGAAGAGGTCGTCCACGGTGTCCGGGTGGTTCTGGAGGCCGTTGGGCTGCTCGAGGAGCTGGAAGGTGGGGATGCAGAGCGCCTAGGAGAAGGGGCACGGGGATCTGTTAGCAATTAGCGGGCAGGCAGCGAGGCCCCATGGTGCCAGTGGCCCGTGCAGAGGACATCGGTGTCCGGCCTGGCCGTGCTCTGCCTTCCCCTTGTCTGAACCCTCCTCTCCACGGGCAAACCTCCAGCACCATGGGGACCGGGTCAGAGCCCTGCTTCTCCCCACGGCCACCGCTGCCACCACCCGGGGGACCGGGCTCTGCCCTGGACACGTCCCAGCAGACCCGCGGGTGGACCCGCAGCGATCACCTGCAGCATGTCGAGCAGCCCCTGCCGGCAGCCCTCCTCCATGCCGTACTCGTCCACCAGGATGCTGCCCAGGTAGAGGAAGCAGGAGTGCTGGTGCGCCCGGTACACGTTCACCATCTGCGGGGAGAGACGCGCGACGTGACGCCTGCCCGCAGCAGCCACCGCTTCCAGACCCCCGGCCCCTAGCTGAGAGCCACCCCCGGGAGCCCCCAGCCCTATCGGGGGCACATCCCGGAGCGCGGGGGCTGGCTCGGGTCTCTTCTTGTGCTCCGGAGCTGAGCGCTGCCTCCCCGGGGAGCCGCAACGCCGCCGCGCGCTCCTCGCACCCTTTTTAAATCACAGCCAGCGCCGCCGGGCTCGCGGGCGGTTCAGAGCTCCCTGCCTGCGCCCACGCGGGTTGGTGCAGGAGCTCCCGGCGCTTTCCCTCCGCGCTCACCGCGGCGCCGGCGCCCGTCCCGGCCGCGTCCCCGTCCCCGTACCTGCGTGACGAGCGGCTGCAGCAGCGCGGCCGAGCCTTTGCCCACGCAGCGGACGGCGAAGCGCAGGCAGCGGCAGCAGCGCTCCACGATGCGGTTATCGGCACTGTGTTTGTTCAGGGTCTCCGACAGCACGGGCCAGATCTGGGAGCGGAGGGGGAAGGGTGAGCGGGGGCGGAGGGGGGAGGAAACGGCACGCGGGACGCCACCACCCCTCGGACCGAAAAATGGATGAAGTTGACCCAAAAGCTGGCAGGGAGATGCCCCTCGGGTGCGGGTTACGGGGTGTGTGAATCAGCTCCGTGCAGGAGCAGGGAGCTCAGCTCCAAAGCTCAGGGACAAGACCAGCGTGGCACCTCCAGCAGCACCGTCCCCCCAGCCCGACGTCGTGTCCCCCCCGCCCCGAAATTCCCCAAACTCACCTCCTGAATGACTTTTTGGCACGGGTGGATCTGCCCGTTTTCTACGATGGGATTGGTATGCCTGCGAAAGGCAGGAAAAAGGTCAACCCCCCTTCCTCGCCACCGTCAGTTCGGGGTTGTAAAGGTAAGAAAAGGGGCTGGGAGGCCCAGCAGCCACAGGGGCGGCGGGGAAGGGGCCGGGAACAGGCTCAGAGGGGCCAGGACCCCGCGGCTCAGCCCCCGTTTGGGGGGGCGGAGGCTGCTCGGGCTGCGCCCCCCGTACCTAAATATGACGGCGAGTCGGTCCAGGGGCACTGTAGGGTCTGAGGAGAGGCCGTTGCTCGGCTCCTGAGAGAGCAGCTGGAAGAAAAGGAAACGCGGGGACGTCAGGGATGCGCGCGTGATCGTATCCCTCCAGCCCAAGGACATTTCTCCATCCCAGCCAGAAGCGGGAGCGTCACCGCAGCTCCCGGCACGGAAAACCTTTGCCCAGGACCCGAGCGGCTCCCGGCCTCGGCCCCACGCACGTGGGTTACTCCAAAAGCTCGGGGGGAGCTTTTCCCCTTCCCTCTCCACACCCCGAGCCTCCTCTGGGGTGACCGAAGCGGTCCCTGCTCTCCCTGACCCCCCTTCTGCCCCCGAAGCCCCCCAGGGCCCCATTTTGGGGACCTGCCGCAGCGCAGAGGCCGCCGGCTGCGTCCCGGGGGGGGGCTCAGGAAGGCTCCCGGCGCACTCGGTGGTCTCTGGGGACCCAGATCGCTTCCTCCCGTCCCGCTGCTCAGCGCCTCGAACCCCTTTAAGCCCCCCCCCGGGGCTGGGGCCGGGCCGTACCTTCTTCAGCGCCATCACCTGCACGGCGCAGAGCTCGCTGAGGCACTCCGCGATCTTCTCCAGGGGCAGCCTGGCCAGCACCAGCGCGGTGCCTGAAACAAGAACGGGGGCAGGAATCAGGACCGCCCGCACCAAGACGCTCTCTTTTTTTCCAATCCCGTCATTTTTCCTCCCTCTTTTTTTTTTTTCCAATCCCTTCCCTTTTCCTCCTTTTTTAAAACCCTTTCATTTTTCCTTTTTTTTATCCATCCCTTCCCTTTTCCTCTCTTTTTTTCATCTCTTCTCCTTTCCCTTTTTTTCCATCCCTTCTCTTTTCTTCTTCTTTTAAAAATCCGTTCCATTTTCTTCCTTTTTCTTTAAATCCCTTTCCTTTTCCTCCTTTTTTTTAATCGCCTTTTTCCTCTTCTTTTTTAATCCCTTTTCCTTTTTTTAATCCCCTTTTTCCTGTTTTTCTTAATCCCTTCCTTTTTCCTCTTAATCCCTTTTTCCTCTTGTTTCAATCCCCTTTTCCTCTCTTTTTTCAATCCCCTCCTGTTTCCTTCTTTTTTTTCAATCCTGTTTCCTCTTTTTTCAATCCCTTCCCTTTTCCTCTTTTTTCCCTTATTCCCCTCCTTTTCCTCTCTTAATCCCTTCCTTTTTCCTCCTTTTTCTCTCTTAATCCCTTGATTTTTCCCTTTTTCCTCTTGATCCTTTCCGTTTTCCTCTCTTTTTCCTCTTAATCCCTTCCCTTTTCCTCTCTTTTTTCAACCCCCTCCTGTTTCCTCTCTTTTTTTCAATCCCTTCCCTTTTCCTTTTTCCCTTATTCCCTTCCCTTTTCCTCTTTTTTTTTCCCTCATTCCCCTCCTTTTTCCCCTTTCTCACCTTTTCCCCCTCGCTTACCCTTGAGCAGCCCCACGGCAGCCTCCGGAGAGAGCGTGAAGGAGTCAAGGGAGCGGGCGATCTCCAGCAGCCCGTGGGAGCCCTTTGTTCTCCTTTTTCCTCTTAATCCCTTCCTTTTTCCTTTTTCCTCTTAATCCCTTCCTTTTTCCTCTCTTTTTCCTCTTAAT
>NW_023312209.1:0-8696 GCF_011077185.1 Oxyura jamaicensis
CCCTTGAGCAGCCCCACGGCAGCCTCCGGAGAGAGCGTGAAGGAGTCGAGGGAGCGGGCGATCTCCAGCAGCCCGTGGAAGTGCTGCGCCATGTGGTCCCGGCACACGGAGCAGATGTTGTGGATGGCCTTGGCGGCAGCCGAGGCCAGGCGCCGGTCGCACAGCCCCTTCATCAGGTAGCCCAGCACGGGGTCTGCGGAGCGGGGACGGTGAGCGCGGGGGCAGAGGGGTCCCGGGGGGCGGGGGGGGGGGGTCCCGGGAGGGAACTCACCCAAGAACTGCGGGTTCCTGTCCACCACCTCGCTCATCTCGCCGACCAGCTCGATGCTGGTGTAGCGCACGGCCGTGTGCACCGTCTCGGGGAGCCGCACCACTCCCTCCAGCACCTCCACCAGCGTCGGGTTGTTCTCCCTGCGGGGGGAGGCGGAGGGATGAGGCCGCGGGGAGGGGGCTCGACGCGCCCCCCCGGCCCCGCCAAGCCTCCCCCGTGCGGGGCTGGCTCGGTCCCGGAGGCGTGGGGTGAGCCCGGCTGGAACGGGAGCCGCGGGGAGGGGGCAGCTGCAAAGGGAATCAGAGTGACCCCGGGTGGAAATAAATCACAGGGTGAGCCCGGGTGGAACGGGAATCAGAGTAAGCCCGGGTGGAAATCAATCAGAGAATAAACCCCGGGTGGAAAGGGCATCACGGAACGTCCAGGGGTGGAAACACGGCCACAGAACAAACCTGGCTGCAAGCGGAATCACGGAATGACCCCGGGTGGAAATGAAATCACAGAACATCCGCGGGTGGAAAGGGAATCCCAGAGTAACCCCGGGTGGAAAGGGAAACAGAGAATAATCCGGGGTGGAAAGGGAATCCCAGAGTAACCCCGGGTGGAAATAAATCAGAGAATAAACCCTGGTGGAAATGCAACCACAGAATATCTCTGGGTGGAAAGGGGATCACAGAATCACCCCAGGTGGAAATAAATCACAGAACAAACCCTGGTGGAAAAGGAATCCCAGAATAACCCCAGGTGGAAAGGGAATCCCAGAAGGTGCTGGGCTGGGAAGGGAGTCCCAGAACCACCCCCGCTGGAAACGCAACCCCCGCACGCCCCGGGTTGGGGGGGGGACCCCAGGGATCACCGAGACGCCCGCGGGGAGCTGCCCGCGGCACGAGAACAAAGGCAACGAGCGCTGCCCAGGCCACCGGAGGAGGCTGCTGCCCGTCCCCAGGTGGCCACCGCGGCAGCGCCTGCCCTCTCGCGGGACAGCGGGGCCGGGCTCCTGGTTTATCCCCAGCCCCGGAGGCACAAGGTCGGGAGGAGGCTGGCGCGCCGGGAGGCGAAGCAGAAATAGAAGTGGAGATAAGGCCGGGCAGAGCGGCCTTGACACGGGAAAGGGTCAGAAAATCAAAGCGAGCCCACAGAAAGGAGGGGTCCGGCTGCCTCCCGGGATCCCAGCTCCATCCTGGGTCCTGCTCCCAGCTGGGAATTGGAGACCCCAGCCCCGGGGTCCCGGGCACCCCAAGGGGAAGGGGGGGCTGCACCGTGCTCCTCCATGTCCTGCTTGAGCTGAAGCAGGTTTTAAAGGTGTGAACCCCGCTGTCTGCCTAGGAAAGCCCAACCCCACGAGCGTCCTTGGGGTACCGGGCAAAGCCCAGGGCCCGGGAGGAGCCCACGGCACTCACTGGTCGACGCTCTTGGCGATGGAGGCCATGATGAAGAGGACAGCTTCCGTCACCTCCCAGGGCGGGTTCCCGTCCTTCAGAGTGGCGTAGAGCTGTCGGAGGAGAACCGGTCACCAAAAGACTCGCGACTGCAGCCCCCAGTCCCTCCCCGAGACCTCCACCTCCGCCCCCGCCGGCACGCCAGCCCTCCCCCTGCTCAAAGCCTCGCCGGCCACGGAGCACCCGGATGCTTTGGGACCCCCCAAAACGTGAGAGCTGCTCGAGCTGCGCCCCCCCAGAACATCCCCGGCACCCCTCTCAGCCTCTTCCTCGTGCTCAAGGAGGCGATGTGTGTAGGGGGGGGGATTCCTCCCCACCCTGAAGGCCCCCAGGGCCCGGCCCAGCAGCAGACACGCCGCCCAGGGTTGCGTCGAGGTCGGGATGAGCCCAGGAGGCGCACGGCACGACACAAGGTGTCCCGCGGGGCCGGCAGCACGGGGCAAAGCCACCAGGCTCGGGGGGAGGCCGGGAGGGCAGAGCTGAGACCCAGCGAGGTCGGTGAGCGGGGGGAGAACCCACCTGAGCGAAGCACTCCACCGACCCCACCAGGAAGATGAGGTCCTTCACCAGGTCCGAGACCCGCATCCGGAACTCCCCGAAGTCGTCCGTCTCCTCGGGGACGCCCTCCTAGAGGAGGGGACAGAGCGGAGGCGTTACAGCGGCTCCGGGAGGCGCAGGAGACCCCTCAGCCACGCCAGCACACGAGCAGCAATCGCATTTCAGGGGAGAAACCCATCCCTGCTCCCCTCTCCCCTGGCAGAGCAACTGGAGGGGATTTTAGGGGGGCGGAGGGGGGGGGAGCAGTGCACCAAGAGCTCCCCCAGCCCGCGCGCCGCGCTCCGACGGCCGCACCACGCTGGGGGGAAGGCGCCCCGGAGCCATCAAGATGCCCAAAACTTCTGCTGACTTGACCAAAAGGAGGTGCCAGCCACCCCCCTGAATCACTCTCGGCCCTCTCTCCGCAACCACCACGGCGCCGCCGCCGCCTGGAGGTGCCCCGAAGCCCCCGGGGGAGGCCGCGGCAGCGGCCGCCGTCCCAGCCTTACGTGGTCCGAGTCGAGCTGGCAGTGCCGGGCCAGCGCGTGGAGCAGGCGCTGGATGTAGGCTTTGAAGATGCTGTGGATCACGGCGTCGTCCGTCTTGTACAGGTGCTCCCCCAGCCGGTACCAGAAGTTGAAGGAGATTTCTACAACCTGGGAGGGAAGAGGAAAAAAAAAAGGCAGCGGATCGTCAGCGCCACCGGGGTGCCCGTGCTGCGCCCCGAGCTCCGGGGGTGCCCCCCGGGGGGGGGGGGGGTCACAGAGATTTTCCATCGGCAGCAACCCTTCTTCAGGCCGTGGTGAAAGGTGGCCCCGCTGCTGGCCACGTAACGGGGGGGTTTAAACCCAGCCCGAAAACCCGCCGCCAGCCCTCTGAAGAAAGCAAAAGTGATCTCTGGAAAAGCAGAGAAGCTGCTTGTTGCTCCAGACTTCGCATCGGCCGCTGCTGCCAGGGATTAACCCGCGTCCCCAGTGGCCCTCTGGGTTTTTGGGGAGCTGGGGGTCCTGCTGAGCATCACAAGGGTACGGCCAAGGGACACCGCGAAGGGGCCGGGGCTGCTGGCACGACGGCACCCACAGAGCGCCCACCCTGCTTTTATCTGCCTGCGAAGACGAAGCCCGCGGGGTTTAAGCCAAGAGGACGAAGCCCTCGGCCCCCCCACCAGGGCCACTTCCCACGACCTCGGCCTCGGGTGAGCGGATTTCGGTGACGGGGTGAGCAGAGGAGGGGGGCGAGGAGCACCCACCTCGTACTGCGGGTGGCCCGCGCAGATCAGCAGCAGCTCCAGCGTGCGCAGGTCGCCCAGCCCCTGGCCCGGCGTGCAGACGATCTTGTCCAGGAAGGTCTCGCAGAGCTCAGTGAACACGCGGCAGTAATTGAGCACCCTGGCGAGGGGAGAAACGGGGTCAGAAACGTCCCAGGCGGGGCGGCGCGCCCCGGATGCGCCGGTGATGGGAGCTCTCGGGTGCTGCAGGAGTCCCCTCGTGGCTGTGGGGAGCTGGGGGTCGGCCTCTGCTCACAGGTAACCAGCGATAGGAGCAGAGGGAACGGCCTCGAGTTGTGCCAGGGGAGGTTCAGGTGGGAAATGAAGAGACATTTCTGCTCAGAAGGAGCAGGCAGGCGTTGGGACGGGTTGCCCAGGGAGGTGGGGGAGTCACCGTCCCTGGGGGTGCTCAAGGAGAGGCTGGACGTGGTGCTTGGGGACGTGGTTCAGTGGTGACATTGGTGGCAGGGGGGTGTTGGACCAGATCTTGGGGGGCTCTTCCAACCCCAATGATTGTAGGATTCTATGGCAGAAGCTTTGAATTCCTTCTGGTCGAAGGCTCGCGTTATTTGGACCTCACCCACCCACGGAGCGAGCAGGGGCCAGGTGAGAACCACCGGGGCGCGAGGAGCTCAGAATCCCCGGGGTGGAAGCAGCAGGGCAGCAGCCGCCGGCCCCGGCCCTTGCCAAACCTCTCAAGTTTTAAAAGGGAAGCTGGAAGGAAACGGGCTGACCGCGGGGTGGCTCACCCCGAGCAGGCTGCGCCCAGCCACGAGGCTTTAAATCGGGAGGAACGGAGCAGGGAGGGACTCGGGGCGTTCGGTCCCGTGTCACCAGGACCCCGGACGAAGGAGAGGAGACGTCGGTGTGCAAGGAGGGAGCTGGGAAGGTACCAGGGCAGCCCCGCGACAGCCACAGCAAGGAGGAAGAGCGAACGCTCCCGGAGTTTGCCGATAAAGGCTCGGTGGAGGTGGAAACCAGGGGGGTCTCTGCTTGGGGGGGCAGCCAGCACGCGTGCAGCGCGGCTTTTGGCATCTTTCGGGGCTTTTTGGGGCAGGAAGGCTGTGGGATTTTAGAGCACGTCCCCTCTGGCCGTGATACGGGGCCAGCAGAGCGCCACCCGCTTTGTTTGCGGCCGCTGCTTTGCACGAGAGGCTTCGGAGCGCCGCAGCGAGCGGCGCGGGGCTCCAAAAACAGCCGGGGAAAGGCGCGGGCAGTTCATTCCCGGCGCTCCCCTTCCCTCTGGGCGCAGCCCGGGCTGCGAGCGCGCTTACTTGTCCAAGTCCTCGCGCGCCACGGCCATGTGGTAGGCACTCTCCAGGGTGAGGACGCCCTGGAAAAGCTGCAGGGCCAGGGGCAGGTTGGTCTCCACGTTCTCGATGGCGTAGAGGGCCGAGCACACGCAGTCGGAAGCGGCTTCGTGGAGGTTTGACGAAGTTTTGTCCTGTTGCTGCCAGGAAGGAGAAGCAGAAGTGAGCGGGGGGCGGCGCTGGAAAGCCCCTGTGCCGTCGCCGCGGCTCCCGGGGGGTTTCCTCCAGCCCCAGCCCGGCCCTCGCGGCTCTGCCCGCAGACACCCGAGGCCAAAACCCAGCCCTTGCACAAGCAGACCGCGCGGGACGCGAGCGGGAGCAAGAACGGGAGGAACGAGACGCCGCGGGCGCGCAGGGGCCGGGGTTTCTGGTGGAACATCGACCGCTGCGGCGGGCCGGGGGGGGGGGGGGGAACATTTCGGGTCCCACCCGGCAGGAAATCCAGAGGGCCTGATGGAGCAGGCGCCCCGAGCAGCTCAGGAGGGAGACGAGGGCGGCATACTAAGGAGGAGAGCGCGCGGCGCGGCGGGGAGAGCAGACAAAGGAGCGGCGGCTCCCGCGGGCGCCTCTCTCTCGCGCGGGGTCTCAAAGCGTCCGGGCGGCAGCTCGCGAAGCTTCGCGGCCCCTCGGGGACCAGCGCCCGGCTTCAAAGCGACGCCGGCGGGCGGGGAAAGGGCCCCCGCAGGGCGCGGGTTTCTGCCCCCCCGCTGCCGCCTGCCCTCGTTTGCCGTTGGTTTCATGGCACGGATGCAAATGCAGGTTCCCTCCAGATGCAAATGAAAGCGGCCTCGTTTGCAGGGCCCTCAGTTTGGCAGCGGGAGCTTCCTCCCCCCCCCCGGGGAATTCCTGCTCCTCTCCTGCCCCTTCGCTGCCCCACCAGGCTCTCCAAACCCCTCCGGGTCCACGGGGCCCGGGGGCTCTCCCACGTGCCGACCCCCCCGCCCCAAGGAGCTGACGTCCTGAGACGAAACACCAGAAAGGGAATAACGTGTTTTGGTGAAAATCCAGCGGAAAAAGGCCAAAACCAAGCAGCGATTTTAGTGCTGAGCAGGTGAAAGCATCGCCTGGCGCTGTCCCCAAGCTTCTGAATCCCAAAGCCCCCCCAAGGAACCCCCCTGAAATCTCCTGCAGCCGCCGCGGGAACCCGGCTCCTGCTTCAGGCAGACAACGGCTCCCGAACCGGCGACCAGCGGGGCAGGAGCAGGGACAGGAATAGGAAATTAACAGAATTCATTAATTAACGGAAAATGAAACCATCTCGGGGTGTCGCGCTGGCCGCCAGCGGGCGCGGGAAGGGGGCTGAGGAGACAGAGGCGCTGCCCGGGGGGGGGGTTTCTGCTCGCCCCCCAAAGCTCTGCCAACACCGCGCCTCCTCTGCCCCCACCCCCCCTGGGATGGGTTCTGGTAGAGCTGTGCCTTTCCTGGAGTATTTCACCCCAAATTAGAGCCCCTTCTGCCTGGGTTTTAACGAGCCGTGCCGCTCAGTTCTGTGCTGCTACGGAGGAGCCCCACCAGGTTTTAGAGATCCAGCCCCCCCCCCCCCCCCCCAGACCACGGTGGGGGCAACCTCGGGTCCCTCTGGTGCCAGAACTGATTCCAGGACCTGCTCCAGGGCCGGGTTTGCTCCGGAAAAAAACAGCTCCAGGGCCGAGGAACCCGCAGCGGCACCCAGAGGGGGGCTCCTGCCGCGTGGGGAGCACGGCTGGGACGCGGGCGCTGCTCGGGGTGAAGCCCTGAGGGCCCCCACTCGGGGCAGGAGGGACAAAACTCGCCTCGCGTACCCGCAGGAGGAGGAAGCGGCGCCGCGGAGAGCGGCACCACTCGTCGTTAAGAGCGACGCCGTCCCGGGACCCGAGGCTCCCGCTCCCAGCGTGCAAGAAATACTCACCAGCACCTCGAAGAGGAGCGACAGCAACTTGCTGTTGGCCATGAAGGTGCTGTCCAGGACGCCCAGGTTGAACCAGCTCCCCAGGCACCGGAAGATTTTGATGAGCATCTTCTCGTCGTTGCCCGCTTTCTCCACGCACGTCATCTGCGGCGGGACAAGGGAGAAGCGCTCAGGACCCCGACCTCCACGGACGATTTTGAGACAGAAAAATGACTTTGGAGAAGCTCCGGGGTGGCTTTCCCATCGAGAAACACCCCTGGAAGTCATGGGGACAGAGTGGCCTGGGGTGGGGAGCGGCGCGGGCCGTGCGCACCCTCCGAGGGTGTGCGGAACCCGTCAGCGGTGCGGGACCCACGCGGAGGCAGGTCCTGAGGAAGGGTGTCGTGCGTCACGCTAGACTACACAAAAAAAACTTAAAAGCCCATTTTCCAACTCAAAAAAGTGCCTGGCCTCGGGCACGGCCAGGGATGGGGCAGCCACAGCTCCTCGGGGCAGCCGGGGCCTCACTGCCCAGGGAAGGGGACAGCAGGGGGACGGCAGGAACACCCTAAGGGGCACGAGGGATGAAGGAGGGGGCAGGACGCCCTGCCTGCCCCCGAGCTGGGGCTGGAAGTGACAGGGAGAGCTCTCACCCGTGAAAATAACGCTCAGAAGCTGTGCTTTTTGGTGAGAAGGCCCCCGAAGCGCAGCCAGCGGGCACGCACGCACCCAGGGGAGAGGCGGCGGCTCCCCGTGATTCCGGCGCTTGGTGAAACGGCACCAAAAAGCCCGGCCCAGCGCAGGCTCTGAGGACCCGAACGCCCTTGTACCAGGTCGGCGACGATTTGTGTGTGTGTGTGCCCTGAAGCAGGCTGGGGGGCTCCCATTTAACCGTGGCAGAACCCCAAACTAGCGCAGCCCGCGCAGGAGCCGGGTCCCAGCCACCCGCCGGACCCCCAGGCTGTGAGATCGGAGACGTTTTCCTCAGCTCACTCGGTGCCAGACGAACCCCGGGGTCGTTGGGCTTGGCGGGGACCTCAAAGATGATCCCACCCCAACCCCCGCCGTGGGCACCGTCCCTCCCCCCAGCCCCGGCTGCCCCCAGCCCCATCCAGCCTGGCCTCGAGCGCCTCCACGCTGCACCACCAGACAAACCAGTGGAGACCCCAGCAGAAAGGGAAAACAGAGCCGAAACTCGCTCAGTTCTCAGCCCAGCACTACCAGGAACCCGGCTGCGACCGCTTGGGGCTTTCACCTGCTCGGCGCCGGCCCCATTAGAGCAGTTTTGAGCCACTTTTTAAGTTTTTCCTCACGTCCGGCTGAGAGGAACCTGGCTCGGGGGCGCGGAGGGAGCGGCTCGGCCGCCAACGCGTGTGCCGCGGCTCTTACCAGCAGCGAGACGACGGTGCTGGAGTAGTAAGCCAAGTCCTCTATGATCTCGGTGCGGCGGTTGGCTCCGATGCGCAAGGAGCGGCTGTGGACCTCCTCCGGCAGCACCGTGAGGATCTCCAGCAGGAAGGGCAGCGACGTGACGTCGGTGCTGTACCTGCGAGGAGGGGACGGACGAGGGGTGAGGGTCGGAATGGGCGCAATCAGCCGGCGTGAGCAAAACGGGGCAGGAAAAGGGAAGGTCCCTGGACACCGGCGGCGAGCCCCGGGCGCGGTGCAGTGGTGGTGAAACAGCCCGACCTCGCTGTCGGGTCCTGCGCGGGGGGATAACGCCGTGAGGGGTCCAGAAGTAACAAAGCCAGGGGGGAGAAAGCTGCCTGGCAGAGAAGGACCTGGGAGTGTTGGTTGACAGTCGGCTGAATATGAGCCAGCAGTGTGCTCAGGCGGCCAAGAAGGCCAGCAGCATCCTGGCTTGGATAAGAAGCAGCGTGGCCAGCAGGGCCAGGGAAGTGATTGTCCCCCTGTACTCGGCTCTGGTGAGGCCGCACCTCGAGAACTGTGTTCAGTTTTGGGCCCCTCGCTACAAGAAGGACGTGGAGGTGCTCGAGCGAGTCCA
>NW_023312209.1:11696-21629 GCF_011077185.1 Oxyura jamaicensis
CCCCGGGGGGGGGGGGGCCCGGGGGGGGTGGTGACGGTGCCGTCCCCCGCAGGCCTGCGCAACGCCCCGCGCTGCTGGGACGTCATCCAGCCGCTGCTGTGCGCCGTCTACATGCCCAAGTGCGAGGACGGGCAGGTGGAGCTGCCCAGCCAGACCCTCTGCCAGGCCACCCGCGCGCCCTGCACCATCGTGGAGCGCGAGCGCGGCTGGCCCGACTTCCTCAAGTGCACGCCCGACCGATTCCCCGAGGGCTGCCCGGTACGGTGGGGCACCGCCGCGATGCCTCCGGGTCCCCCGTCCCCCCCGGGACCTGGAATTGGGGTTGGGGGGGGGGGGGAGGATGCGGGCTGGCCGTGCACCCCGCTGCTCCTCTTCCTCACGGCTCCTCTTCCTCCGGCAGAACGAGGTGCAGAACATCAAGTTCAACAGCTCGGGGCAGTGCGAGGCGCCGCTGGTGCGGACGGACAACCCCAAGAGCTGGTACGAGGACGTGGAGGGCTGCGGGATCCAGTGCCAGAACCCGCTCTTCACCGAGAGGGAGCACCGCGAGATGCACGTCTACATCGCCGCCTTCAGCTCCGTCACCATCTTCTGCACCTTCTTCACCCTGGTGAGCCGCGCCGACGGTGCAGGGCTGGGGGGGGGGGGGACACACGCGTGGAGGTGTCCCCAAAAAGGGGGGGGCGGTCACCCAGGTGTCCCCTTTTTTTTTTTTTTCCGCCCTCCAGGCCACGTTTGTCGCCGACTGGAGGAACTCCAACCGCTACCCCGCCGTCATCCTCTTCTACGTCAACGCCTGCTTCTTCGTGGGCAGCATCGGCTGGCTGGCGCAGTTCATGGACGGCGCCCGCGACGAGATCGTGTGCCGCGCCGACGGCACCATGCGCCTGGGGGAGCCCACGTAGGTGTCGCCTCCGTCCCCGTCCCACCCGCGTGTTCCTGCCCCGTGTCCCCTCCCGGCTGACGCCCCCGCCTCCCCCGTAGCTCCAACGAGACGCTGTCCTGCGTCATCATCTTCGTCATCGTCTACTACTCGCTGATGTCGGGCGTCATCTGGTTCGTCATGCTGACCTACGCCTGGCACACCTCCTTCAAGGCGCTGGGCACCACCTACCAGCCGCTGCTGGGCAAGACCTCCTACTTCCACCTCATCACCTGGTCCATCCCCTTCGTCCTCACCGTCGCCATCCTGGCCGTGGCACAGGTAACGGGGCCGCCAGCCCCTGGACCGGCTCGTGGGGGGGTGGTGGTGGTGGCCGCATCCTGCTGACCCCCCCGCGCCCCCCGGTCCTTATCTCTGCCAGGTGGACGGCGACTCCGTCAGCGGCATCTGCTTCGTGGGGTACAAGAACTACCGGTACCGCGCCGGCTTCGTCCTGGCGCCCATCGGGCTCGTCCTCATCGTGGGGGGCTATTTCCTCATCCGGGGTAGGTGCGGGACGGGGCTGGGGGGGCACCGTACGTGTGTCCCTCCCCCCGCCTCACCGCCGCGTCCCTCCGCCGCAGGGGTCATGACGCTCTTCTCCATCAAGAGCAACCACCCGGGGCTGCTGAGCGAGAAGGCGGCCAGCAAGATCAACGAGACCATGCTGCGGCTGGGTAAGGGCGGCACCACTTCTGGGGGAAATTCACGCGGGAATGGGGACGTTTGGCTCCCTGAACCCAGACAGCCCTGTCCCTCCTGCCCAGAGGCGGCCGTGTCTCGGCACCAAGGGACCGAGCTGTGTTGGTGGTGGCGTGGTCCTGGCGTGGTGTCTTTGTCCTGGTACTCTTGGGGTCTGCCTCGGATGGGGACTTGCCGCTTCTCTTCCAGGCATCTTCGGCTTCTTGGCCTTCGGCTTCGTCTTCATCACCTTCGGCTGCCACTTCTACGACTTCTTCAACCAGGCGGAGTGGGAGCGCAGCTTTCGGGAATACGTCCTGTGCGTGGGGCGGGGACGGGGTGCTCGTGGTGCTGCTTAGCTCCTCTCGGGGCGCTGAGCCTCGGGGTTGGTCCCCGTCCTCACGGCCTCACGTCTGCCCGTGCAGGTGCGAGGCCAACGTCACCATCGCCACGCAGACCAACAAGCCCATCCCGGAGTGCGAGATCAAGAACCGGCCGAGCCTCCTGGTGGAGAAGATCAACCTCTTCGCCATGTTCGGCACCGGCGTCTCCATGAGCACCTGGGTCTGGACCAAGGCCACCCTGCTCATCTGGAAGCGCACCTGGTGCAGGTGGGACCCCGGGGGATGTCGCCCCACGCCCCCCGTCCGGTGTCCCCAGGCTTACGTCCACCGGGTCAATGAGTTGTGGGGAGTGGGAGGGGAGCGGGGGGGGGGGACGTGGGGCGCGTCCATCCCATGCCGTCCCCAGCCCTTGGTGCGCCCCGTCCAGATGGGGAGGGTCCCCGAGCCCCCAGGTGCCATGCCTGGGGTTATGCGTGCCCCGTTCCACGTGGCCGTGCCCGGACGGGGCCACCCCGTGTCCCTGCTGTGACCGCCGTGTCCCCAGGCTGACGGGGCAGAGCGACGACCAGCCCAAGAGGATCAAGAAGAGCAAGATGATCGCCAAAGCCTTCTCCAAGCGCAAGGAGCTGCTGCGCGACCCGGGCCAGGAGCTGTCCTTCAGCATGCACACGGTCTCGCACGACGGCCCCGTGGGTACGTGCGGTGGCGGGGCGGGATGGGGCCACCTCCGCGGGTGTCCCCGTTGTCCCCCTCTTGACGTGGGTCCCCCCCTCTCCTGGTCCCCCCAGCCGGTTTAGCGTTTGACATCAACGAGCCATCGGCCGACGTGTCCTCGGCGTGGGCCCAGCACGTCACCAAGATGGTGGCCAGGAGAGGGGCCATCCTGCCCCAGGACGTCTCCGTGACACCCGTGGCTTCGCCTGGCAAGTCCTTGGGGACATCGTTTGGGGGATGAGAGGGGCGGCGGGGCTGGCGAGGGGCTGGGGGGCTGGGGGCGGGATGCGGCCGCTCTCACCAGCCCCGTGCCCGTCCCGCAGTGCCGCCGGAGGAGAGGGCCAACCTCTGGGTGGTGGAGGCCGACGTCTCCCCGGAGCTGCAGAAGCGCAGCCGCAAGAAGAAGCGGAGGAAGAAGAAGAAGGACGAGGTGTGCCCGGGCCCCGAGCGCTGCGCTGGGGGCTCCGCGGACCCCCCGGCCTCCAGCAGCGCCGTGCCTCGCCTGCCCCGGCTGCCCCTCCAGCCCTGCCTGGTGGCCGTGCCCCGCCGTGGTGGGGACGCCTTCGTCCCCACCGTCCTCCCGGGGCTCGCAGCCGGCCGGCCCGAAGGCAGCATCGCCGGGGGGCCGTGGGACGGGCGCAGCCGCAGAGCCGTTGTCCCCCACCTCATCAGCAACCCCTTCTGCCCTGAGAGCGGGTCCCCGGAGGACGAGAGCCCCGGCCCCAGCGGCGGGGGCTGGCAGCACAACGGGGGTCCCCGCTGGCCCCCCGAGGCCCTGCCCAATGGCGGGGGGACGAGGACTTGGGGCCGACGCGCCGGCTTGGCCCCCATCCACTCTCGGACCAACCTGGTGGACGCGGAGCTGCTGGACGCCGACTCGGACTTCTGAGCCCGGCAAGGACGCTGCGAGGGGCTCGTGGGGACGATGGTGTCCGCGTGGGGACAGCCTCGAGGGGACACCGCAGCCGGTCCCGAGCGTGGCCACGGGTGGCTTTTCCTCGGGGACAGCGGTTTCCGTCCCCGTGTCACCCGGATGAACTCAACGCGCGGGATGCCGGCGGGAAGGGCTTCGGCATCGCCGGGAGAGGAGAAGCGGGGTGCTGCTGGTGGAGCACCCCCCCCCCCGCGGGTCCTGCAGGGATTTGGGGGCGCTGCCTACGCCCCCCTGGGTGCAGGAGCGGGCGGCCCCCCGGGACAGCGATCCTAGGTAGCTTAGGGTAGATTCTGGGGAGCTTCCTCCCGCGTCCCGGGGGGCCGGGACCCCGCGACGCCCCCTGCTCGCCCTGTGCCCCCCCCGGCTAGATGGTACGTAGAGCTTACACACACTTGTGTGGTGCCAATAGGGATTTTTTTTACTACGACTATTTTTTTACTCTATAACACACCGGGACGTGCCTGCGGGATGCAGCCGCGTCCCCGCGGTGCTCACGTTTTTTTCGGGGTACGCCCGTGGTTCTGCAGGGGTCCCAAAGTGCCTTCCAGCTCCCGGGGTCGCCTCTGTCTGGGTGCAGCAGCCCCCGAGCCAAGCTATTTTTTTTTTTTTTTACTATTTTTTAAAAAAAAGAACAAGACCTGATTCCAGCCATCCTGACGTAGGAGGACGCCCCCGTCCTCGCCGGTGCTTTGTATCCGCCCGTTAGCCCTGTAAATGTCTCGAGTGTTTATTAAATCCTGGTAGGCTCCTGGCTTTCTCGCTATCCTGGTGACCTCCACGGGTTAATTTTTGCTGTGTAAAGCAAAACCCTCCTGTATCAGTATTAAATTTGCCAAGTTTCCATTGCTTTGGGCTTTTTTTTGGGGGGTGGGGGTGGGAATCTAGCGCGGGGAAGCGCCCTGGGGTTTTTCCTTTCTCCTAAAAGTGCCCCAGGCCGGTGCCAGCTGTGCCGTGAAGCTCCCGCAGGGACCGCCCCTGCGTAAATGGGGTGAAAATGGTAGGAATAGGGAAGGCTGTGAAACTAGCCAGGTTTTGTGGGCGCTCGTTAAGCGCCGTGGGTCCTGCTCTGGAGCCCCCATCCCGGCCCTTCCGCCCCCGGTGGCTATGAGCGGCCGCGGGCGCTCCGGGAGCTGTTTTGGGGACACAGAGCAGGGCCCCCAGCAGCAAAGTGGGGGGCTCGGGGGGGGGGGGGCCCTTGCCAGCAGATGGCACTATGGGCTTAAATATCCCCAAACCCAGGGGCTGGGTGGTCCCTTTGGGGCGCTGCCCCACCGGAGTGGGGTCCCCCAGCGGCGGGAGGGACAGGGCGGTGTTTGGGGACAGACGCCGCTTTTGGGAAGTGTTCGTTTTTATCTGGCTCAGGAGGGAGACCCTGTTCCGTTGTGTCCGGGGTGCTGGGTTACCCCGACCCCTGCTCCTGTCTTAAATTGGGGTGGAATTGCATTTTCCTGATGAGTTTCGGTGAGCGGTGGGCTGGGGCGTGCACTGGGAAGCCTGGGGAGGGCTGGTTTGGGGCTGAACGAAGCGTTTATTTTGAGGGATTTCCTTCTGTGGGCTTCACTTTTAAAAGCAGACAGCATTGAAGCAAATGTTCCGAAGTGAAGCTAACCAAAAGCTAAACGTGTTGGGGCTGACCCCATGCAGCACGCCGAACCCCCCCCCCCCATTTGGCACACGGGCAGAAAAACTCATTTATTTAGGGAAGGGGAAAAAATTGTATCCCGGGACACGCCGCGCCTTCCCCACGTGGGGCTCAGGACAGCCCCAAAACTGGGGGATTTGCACCGATTTCCTCCCCTCGCCTGGGCTTTCCCTGCGGGTCCCCATCACTGACCCATTCCGTCCCTCACATCGGGGCTGGGACGGGGGTGCTGCAAGGGGAGAGGCACAGGTTAGGAAAGGGCTTGGAGGACAAATCCCCCTTCGGTGACGTCCTCAGAGGGACGGGGAAGAGCTCAAGCGGCCGCCTTTCTTGGTGATCCTTTCCCCTTCAGTGCAGGAAACGGCTCAGGCGCCGCTCCACCTTACGCAGGGAGCAACGAGCCCTTCCTCTCGCCTGCCCTCCCGTTGGGAAACAGCTTTAAGATCTTCCAGTTTTTGTTATTTCAAGCCTTTTCCTGGCCGGGTGTCTGTCGGGCGTCCTCCAGGCAGAGGCTGGGGGTAGCTGAGGCTGCGGAGGCTTCGCGAGGCCGGGCACGGGGAGAGCCCCGATTGCACGAGAAGGCATCGCCCGCGTGGCTTCGGGATCCCCCCGCGTGGGGCAGAAGGGACGGGGATGGAGCCCCCCAAAACGTCCGCGCTGCGTTCACGTGGGCTTGGGAGGCACCGGGGGTAAACCCGAGGTGAAAGCGCTCGGGCAAGGCAGGGCAGTTTCGAGGAGCCTGGATAAGATTTGCCCCGAACACACGCGGCCGGCCGCCCCCGGGGCCGAGCGTCGGCGCTGCCTTGGCCTTAATTAAGTGAACGAGAAGCGCGATAGCGCGGGCCGGTCCCGGGGACGTTGCCAGAAGAAATCGATAGCCGCGGTCCCAGTCGGATTGCTCGGATCGCGTGTCCGCCTGCCATCAGGCAGGAATAGGCTGAATCATCCTAAATCTGAGGGGCAGGAGCTGCAATTAGACGAGCTAACGAAGGCCGCGGGCTCCGTTTGACGTCTGCTGCGAAATGCAGCCCGGCAGCACGGCCGCTGTCTGTCGGCTTTCCGCGGGAAGTCCCAGGGAGTTGAAAAGCTTCCACCCACGTGGGATTTTTTTCCCCCTTTTCCTCCCGTGTGAGGGATCAGCCTTCGCAGGGGCGTTGCGGTCGTGGAGGAGCCTTTGCCCTCCTGGTTATCGGCGGCTGGGCGCAGCTTCGTGCCCAGCAGCCCTGCCACCGCGCTCCACCACGCGGCGACCCCACGGCCGCTGCTTTTAGGACCAAACGCCACGGGGATGGGCAAATCCAGCCCGTGGAGCAGTCAGCGGGGGCTCTGCCCAGTGCCCAGCTCTGCCTCCTCCCGCGCAGGCGCCAGCATTTTGGCACGGCCACGGGGGATCGCGGGCCGTGGGGCAATTCCCATGCCCAAGGGTTTGTCCGGGATTGATTTTGCAGCCGGGGTGGTGGAAAAAAAAACAGTTTTTGTTCTGCTTGTGTAGGATCAAAGCTCGGCATCTGCCAGGGCTTTTCCTCTGCCCTTCCCTCTATTACCATGCTCCGGGGAAGAGCGGCACGAGGGAGCGGGACGAAACGACCGCGCTGTTTCATCCAATGTCGTTTGTGGTCGTCGCTTGTACGAGAAGCGGGTCCCGAGCCGGGCTGTTGGCCGTGCAGACCTGCAACCAGCCCCAGGCTGGGGAAATCCTCGCCTTTCACAGGCCACGTTCCCCGGCACGGGGCCCAGCGGCGGTGCCTGTCCCGTGTCCCCGTACCCAGCACAGCTCGTACGCGCCCCGTGCTCACAGAGCCCCGATTGTTCAAGCAGCAGAACCCTCCCCGCCCGCCGGCCTCTCCCTTCCTCCCCGATATCCGCTGCTTTTCCGGATAAACCCTCCAGCACGGCCTGGCGCCCCGCGGCCCTTGTGCGGCCGGAGCGCTGGCAAACCGGGGTACAACCCCCGAGCCCCGGCGCACGCCCCGATTGTGACGGAGAAGCGCCCAATTAACGGCCGCTAATTAGCGCTGGGGCGCTCGGCCGTGCTGAGATTACTCTGTGTGCCCCCTGGGACCCCCAGGACGAGGCCGTGCTCCGAAAGGCAAGCGGGGCAAGCAACGCGTGGCGGGGTGCTGAGCTCCGTGCCCGGTGCCCCCGCGTCGGGCGTTCTCTCCCCCATGGAGCCATCGGCGGCACCGGGGGGGGGGATTTCGGCCCCCAGGGGGGCTGCTCGGGGCCGGGATGCTGCTGGAACCGGGGCTCCGCATGGAGCCGGCTGGCGGGGAGGGATTTCCATCTGCTGCCACCCCGAGTCCCTCCCCCAGCAGCTTGCGAAGAGTTTTGTTTTCAAAGGCCCCTTTCTGAGACCGAAAGCTGCCCGAGCCTTCCTGACGGAGGGGCAGGAACGTGCTGAGAGACCGATCCTGATTTCGCTTCAGCAACAAAACGGGGTTATTTCAGTGAATTCGGGACTTTTCCCGGCGCTTTCCACGCACAAAGCCGTGTGTTTCTTTAACTTCGCCCCCCTGGCGCTCCTCCCGTCGTCCTCTCCGCGTGGCTTCCCGAGCCCATTAAATGCTTTCCAGCCCTCGCCTCTCCCCTGAGCGTTTTCCCGTCCAGCTGCCACCCGGGCACGTAATGAAACCGTTGTTCCTCCGCTCCCCGGTGGCTTTTTGCCAACGCGGCGTGTCGTGCTCGTGCTTCGTCGGCTGCTGTTCTTCCTCTCAAGGCGTGGAATTCTTCTTTTGGCTTCGTCGAAATCCCGCAGGTTGCTTTGCCCCGCGCCGGCCCAACCATTTCTGGCGGGTCCTGAAGCTCCACGCGAGCCTGTGGGACCTGGTGGCTTTTTTTCGAGGCTGCTCCACATCTCTCCTGGCTGATCCCAGCCCGTTGGGGACCAAGAGCCGCGGGATCCTTTCACCTCCAGCCAACGCAGCTCCTGCTCCTCCACCGGGAAGGCAACGTCGGGCTTTGCCCGGCCCCAAAAATCCTTGGCTAGAGGCTGAGCGATGAATAAGTTGACGCTGAAGAGCACAGAATTGGAATCGTGTGGACTTTGGGGAAAGGAAATGGGTTAAAAAGGAAACCCTCGTGCTGCCCGGCTGTACCAGAAGAGGCACGGCTCCCCCGGCCGCCCTCACTAAAGGGGATGGCAGTGCCCAAACCCCCACGTTTGTGCCGGTCTGCTGGAGCCCCCCATTTTTTGGAGGAAAAAAATAAATCGAAGAGCGGAGCTTGAATGCAAGAGCAAGTTGGGGGGCGGGGGGGGGGTGGTGAAGAATGGGAAAAATGAGAAACCTCGTAGGAGGAGTTAATTAAGGGAAATTTATCCGTCAGTATAAACTGACGGATGGATCTGTGGGCTCGGGGAACCTGGCAGAACAGCAAGTTTCCTGGCTTCGGATGCCGCTCTGCCAGCGCGTCTCAGCTCCTGCTCCTCGGGGCTTTGCCGGTGGCGGAGCCGCGGGGTCGGGAGGGAGGCTTGGAGCTGGCGCTGGGGACGTTTGGCACCTTGAGGTGGCCCAGGAGGTGGCCCAGCCTCGTGGTGCTGCCCGAAGGCTCCGGGGAAGGGTACGAGAGGCATGGCGGTGCTGGGGGCAGCGGGATGGATGCGGGGGAGCCCCCACAAGAGCAGCCCCCTCCCCAAGGCTGAGCAGCAGCAGGGGGGGCTCCGGGCCCTGCAGCTCCTCCTGGGCTCCCCCCCAGTCTGCCCAGGCCCTGTCCCAGTACGGACTGGGACGCGCTGGGGCCAGGCCAAAGCGTGGAGGCCCGGCCTCGAGGGAGCACGGGTGGCCCGCGGGGAGGCTCCCCGTGGCGAGGGGCTGCCGGGGAGCGGGAGGCAGGGCTGCCGTGCGGGAAATCCTTCCGAATTCTTCGAAACCACTGAAAATAAACCAGGCAGAAATTGAATTCTTCAGAACTATGAAATGAAACGGGATTTTGGTGCAGAGCGGGAGGCCCAGCACGGCTCGGGGTGCCCGGGGGTGCCCGGCCTCGTCCCCCCCCAGCGCCGCCATTCCGCGCCTCAGCCCTGTGAGGCGCACTAACCCCCCCCCTCCTCAGGACTACATCTCCCATGACCCCCCGCGCGGCCCCAGGCCGAGGCGCGGCGCGCTGCCCGCCGGGACTCGTAGTCCCCGCGCGGCTGCGGGCGGGGCGTGGCAACGGGAGGCGGGACTACAACTCCCGGCGTGCCCCGCGAGCGGGGGCGGCCCGGGGCGGGCCGGGCGGTCCCTGAGGAGAACCGGAGGCGGCGGCGGCGGCGGCAGCGGCGGCGGCGATGTCGGTGCAGGTGGCGGCCCCCGCCGTGGAGCTGAAGGAGCTGGGCGGCCCCATGGACAAGGCAGCGGGGCCGTCGTGTCCCGCCGCGGCCCCTCCGTCGTGTCCGGTGCCCGTTACCGAGCGGGAGGCGGCTCCGGCGGCCGAGCGGCCCCCTCCCGGTGGCGGCTGCCCCCCCCCTCCTCCTCCTCCGCCGCCCCCCTCCTCCTCCTCCTCCTCCTCCTCCTCCTCCTCCTCCTCCGCCGCCGCCAGGGTGCCGCAGGCCTCGGCCATGAAGCGCAGCGACCCCCTGCTCCCCCAGCACCGGCACCAGCACGGCGGAGGGGGCGATAACAACAACGGCGGCGGCGGCGCGGCCGAGGCGCTCGTCAGCCCCGACGGCACCGTCACCGAGGCGCCGCGCACCGTCAAGAAGGTACCGGGGGGGGGG
>NW_023312209.1:24629-57208 GCF_011077185.1 Oxyura jamaicensis
ACCTGAACGCAGTACTCGAGGTGCGGCCTCACCAGAGCCGAGTACAGGGGGACAATCACTTCCCAAACGACGAGCCAGCTCGGGTCTCCACGGGGAAACGTCGGCGTGCGCCCACGCTGATGGGAGCCGCAGGTCAAGCGAAGATGAAGGCTGGATCAAGTGCTTGCAGCGTGCGATGCGGTGTCTCGGGGGCAGCCCTGGGAGGGGGCAGGATGCTCCTGGTGCCCGGCAGAGCAAGGAACCGCTGCGCTCGCTGCTGCATGTCGGCAAGCAAAAGCTGCGGGCTCAGTTCTGTGCTGGCTTGGTAGCACGCGGAAATTTGGCCGTGTTTTAGGGCGGAAGCCCGGCGCCACCCATCAAGGCTGCTGCCACCCCAGAGCTAACCGATGGAGGGACAGCTCCGTGCAGGTTAGCTGCGGGGCAGTGCTCACCTTGCAGGGTCGTAAGCCAAGGCAGTAAAGGTTGAGGGAGCTGCAGAGGCACTTCTAAGCCCTTTAAAGGGGTCGTGCCGCTGCGGGCGCTGCCTAAACTGCTCGTGAAGTGCCTCTGGGACCCAAAGCGCGTTTCAAAAAAACAATACGGAGTCGGGGAGGTGATTAACTGCGGCAGAGTGGCTCCGTTTTTTTTTTTTTAAAGCAGAGGATCCTCCAATTCTGATCTAAGCTTTTAGCTGATGGCCTGGAGCTCCCGGGGGAATCCTGCTCCTGCCATGATGGCTCCCCTTCTGCCCGAGTGGCTCCGGCGCCTCGTGGAGGTTTGTCCGTGGGGTGCTCTGCCTGCAGACAGCAAATCCAGCTGGAGGCGAGAAACCGCACGTCGGGGACAACGCGCGCCGGTGCGATGTGCTGGCTGCTCCGCCGGGGGGGCGCCAATTAGGGGCGTGCTGTAATGACAGCAATTAGGTAGGTGTGTGTGTGGGGAGGGGGTGAGTCACAGAACCACGGAGTGGTTGGGGTCGGACGGGACCTCAAAGCCCTTCTGATTCCGTGGCAGGGCCCCCTCCCGCCCCCATCCAGCCCGGCCTTGGGTGCTGCCGGGGATGGGGCACCCCCAGCTCCTCTGGGCAGCCTGCACCAGGGCCTCACCGCCCTCGGAGTGAAGAATTTCTTCTTACGTCTAATCCAAATCTCCCCTCTGTTAATTTAAAGCCATTCCCCCTTGTCCTGTCACAACCTGCCCTTGTAGAAAGTCCCTCCCCAGCTTTCCTGCGTCAGGGTGCAGGGACCCGACCCGAGCCGTTCCGTGGGGTTTTGCTATGGAAGGGTAAAAGCACTAAATACAGGCACTTCGTCCGTCTCAAAGTCCCGATGCAGGAGGGCTTCTTGTTGCTTTCGGTGCTTCCTCCATCCCTCACGGCTCGGTGTCAGCCCCCAGCGAGCGGCTGCCACCTCCCGCTGCCCCGTTCCCGAGCGTGGGAGCGCACGCGCAGCCCACGGCCGCGGTAACAAAGCGTTCTCCTTTTCATCTGTCAGAGCGTTCTGCTCCCGGAGAAACGGTTAGTAATCCCCCAGCAGCCTAATTTTAAGCATCTCACGTGGCTCTAAATGTTCTCCCTCTTCTCACACGCGTGAAGAACGCCTGAAGGATTCACCTGCGCCCCCCGCTCGCGGCGCCCTGACGGGGCTGGACGCGTTGGGCGCCTGTAGGCTCGCTCCTGCTGCCGTCCGAGGGCTCTTGGCTAACGGGTCAGGGCCTAGAGGCCACCTTCAATTCGGCACAGGTTGGGTTTTGTTCAATCAGCCGGGGCTTGCCCCAGCCTCGGGGCAGGGCTTGAATCGCTGCCGCCCGCCAGCACCGCGTTCGGGCGCGCTGGAAGGGGGAGCTGGAGGGGGGGACAAGAGGTCGCTGCTAGTGCAATGGAAACGTGCCTCCCTGCGCTTGCTTTCCGCGGCCACGCCGCTAATTTCAGCAGAGGAGAGCAAACCTGAGTCCCAACCTCCTCTGCAGAGGAGAGCAAACCTGAGTACCAGCCTCCTTCGCAGAGGAGAGCAAACCCAAGTCCCAACCTCCTTCGCTCGCGGGCGGCCCTGTTGGCCGTAGGGCCAGCGAAACCGTGTTTTCGGCGGGTTCTCCTTCTGACGCCGTCACACCGTGGCTCGTACGGCTGGGACAAAGTGTGTCAGACCTCGTCTGCGTTACCTGACCTCCATCGGCGCGCTGGTCCGGGTCCCTGGTGGGAAATAAGCGCCCAGCGCCGGGCTGGGAGCCGGCCGGGGCTCCCCGTGCGCGGAGGCGCGGTTAACGAACGCGTTGGCTCGCGGCGATCGTTCCTCTGGGAGCGATCGCGGCCAACGCGCAGCGCTCTCGTTGCGCTGGATGCTGAGTGATTAAAGTGCGTAAATTAGCGGGTGTTAATAGCTCTGTCAAACTTGATTTCACTGAGGCCTGATTAACCCGGAGACGCTGCCGAGAAGCGAGCTGGGCCGTCGCCTTTACAGCACCTGCCTCCCTCCCTCTCTGGACGCATTTGTTCGGTGCCACCTGGGGTTTGTTTGGTTTTATTTTTCGATAAATCAGCGTTAATAAAGCGAGGTTGTGCTTCCCGTCCACATTCTGCTCTTTTCTTTCCAGCCCCTCCTTGGGTGACCTCAGCCTGGTGCCGAGGTGGAGGTAGCGCAACGAGGTTGGGCCGTGGCGGGTAAAGGACACGTGACAGCAGCTCCTGCTCCGGCGTGCTTTGTCCCGACTCCCAAAATTTTGCTCCTGGTGCAAAACGTACCAGGAAAATGCACCTCAGTCAGCCCGGGACTTCCCCACGTGGGCCTGGACTCACGGATGTGCTGCTGAGGATGGATCCAAAGCCAAGTGGGTGCCGCTCAGCGAGCTGGGGTGCGCCGTGAGCCGCCGCCGCGGCTCTCCGTGTGCACGGGGAGCTTGGGTCCCGCGGCTGTGCAGGTAGCGGGGCGATGACTGCAATCCACAGCTCTCTTTGGAAGGCTAAAATAAACATAAAGTGGCTTAAAAACCGTGGGTAGATGGCACAGGGCTCCCGTCGTTGTGCTGTTCTCCTGCACGCCCAGAGCTGCGGGGTGAGCCCGGTCTCTCTGAGCCTTTGTGCCATGCAGCACTCACAGGCCGTGGCCGGAGATATGGAGGGAGGGAAGTGAATTTTGTTAATTGGGGGCTCTAACGAGGGGCACGGTGGGCAGGGGGAGTGGTGAGAGCTGCGGGTGAGTGCCGCGACGGGAGGCTCACGGTAAGCCCTCAAACAAAGGATGCGGAGGAGGAGGACGGAGAGCGACTTGTCTTGGCTGACGGTGCTGGCGGCGGCTTCTGCTCGTCTTCATGGCAAATCTTAACCCGTGGGCACGCACGGAGCTGTGGCGAGGGTGTGACACGAGGCGGGGCTGGGTGGCAGACGTTGGCGAGCGTCACCTCAATCCGTGAGTCCAAACGGGGTCCTTGCCAGGCCCGGACCTGATACTGGGCTAAATGTCTTCACCGTGAGAGCGGTCGGACTCACGCAGGCTTCCTGGAGAGGCACTTGGTGCCCCGTGGCTGGTGCTGTTGGAGAGGAGTTTGGGTTCATAATCCTCGTTGACGCGATTGAACTTTCGGTTAGCCCCGAAGTGGTCGGGCAGTTGGGTTCGATGATCTGCATGGGTCCCTTCCAACTGAACGGAGCTATTCTGAGATCCCCCCCGCGCCGGTGCACGCGCTGGGACTCTGGCACCCGTGCGTTGTGTCCGGGCAGAGCGTGGCCCTTCGTCGGGAGGTCTGGGTCCGTGCGGCCTGAGTCTGTGCCACCACATGAGCACCCGTTTGCCACACAAGTGCATCCCTTACCAAAACAGCGGTATTTCTCTTTTGCCACGTGAGGAGCTGTCGCTTCGTTCCCATGGGAAAACGGAGAGCCGGGGGGGGGGGGACGTGGCCTGTCGCGACCCCTCGAAGCGGCTCCGCTCCCGATTACGCCGAGGTCCGCTGATTAAAGCTCTGCTCGTTAACTTCATTTTCCCCGCTCCGCTGACATCCGAGCGGTGCGCGTGGTGCAGCGAGCGTCATTTCCAGCACTGGTCCGGGGTGTTCGTGGCCCCCCTCCGAGGTCGCCGCGGGTCTCAGGGGAGGTGGGATCGCTCTGGGACCTTGCCCTCATCTCACCGCCACCGGGAACGCTCCCGCGTGCTGCTGAGATGGGCTTCGGTGTCGAGCCACCAGAGCCACGCAGAGGCAGGAATAAAGAGTGCTTGTGAATCCCAGAGCTCGCAGCGTGCAACAAGGGGAGTTTTACGTCTCCAGTGCCCACGTTTCTGGGTCCTGCCTCGGATCAGGGCTTGGTTTTCGTATTGGGTTGGGGTCTTTCCCCACGAGGACAGCAGAGGGTCAGATTTTGAGATGCTCTCCCCGAGCTTGTGAGCTGTGCTCTTTTTCACCCCCCCCCCCAAAATGCAGGGCTCACATTTCTGAACGTAATCACTGGTTCACCCTCTTCTTGTTAGCGATGGGGCAGCCGGGTAAGGCAGCCATTTGGATAGAGGGCCCCGCAGTCCTTTTTTTAATTCATTTTCTATTTCACCCTTCCTTTCCCCGCCACACCCTGCAGCCTGAAGGAAGTCTCCGTCTCTCTCCCACGTTCTCACCTCTGGTTCTTGTCCAAGTGACACGACGCCCTGGCTCTGCCGGACTGAAACGCAGGCTGCGGAGAGGTGAAAGAGCCGGAGCAGCGAGGAGACGGCGGCGAGGAGACGTGGGCGAGCTGCAGTCTGCTCGTCCCCAGTCCCCATCACCTGGTGGATGGACCTCTGTGACACCAGCCACCAAACTGGAAGAGACCTGCGCAGCAGGAGAACGCCGTGCGTTGGCCCCGCACCTCTTTCCACGAGGGCTTTCTGAGCACATCTGGCCCTCGCCGTGCCCCCAGGGCCTGCGGGTTCTTGGCTCCCCATTGACCGCTCGCACCGGGTCGCGTTGGCTTGGCCGTCCCACGAGGAAGGGCTTCGAGTGAACCTCCAGAAATGCACGGCTGGTTGCGAAGGACGGATCAGTTGGCCGTGGCGTGGCTCCACCAAGCCTTTGTTTGGCTTTAAAAACCCCTCTTTTGGCAGGTTTTAGGGGCAGGTTGGCAATCCAGCAAGCTCCAGTGAGGCTGGGGGCCATCGGACTCTGAAAGCCGAGAGGTGGGGAAGGAAAGGAGATGGGCACCGAGCTTCTCAATGAGAGCAGGGAGTTTTTGGCGTGATCTCAAAGAACTGGTCGCTCTGCCTGGGGCTGCGCACGCAGAACGCTGGTTTAGACTTGCAAGGGAGTGGATTTGGTGGGATTCTTACTTTATTTTCTACCTGGCAATTCTCTTCTCTCTGCTCACGCGTTGGCCGTGACCACCTCCGGCACCAGTGGCGAGGCCACGGGGAGGTGGCGCTGCCTTTTGTGCCCTCCCGTCCTGCGCCTCCTCTCGCCTCTTGTGCTTTGCACCAAAATGTGTCTTTCTGAGCCTTTTGGACTATGTTGACATGGAATCTGCAGTCTGGATGTCAGAATACCCGACCAGAGGTTCTGGGGCTCCAAGCAGATGTTTTGGGGCTCCGAGCCGCTCTCGCTTGGGCGGCCCCGCGGTGAAGGCAGGCTCTGCGTTGGTAGGATTTGTTCTGCCGGCACGTCTCTCTCCAGGAGAGCTCTGAATTTTGCTTCCATCCAGCTTCGGCGGCTTCTCGCTCCCCGGCATTTTCCATGCCAACAACGTCATCTTCACTTCTCCGTTAGCGACTTGCAGATTTTTGGCAGTACCGGGAGGTCCCCGCGTCTCGTGCCTGCCGGTGATCCTCCACACACATCTGTTCCTCTCTGGAGGGAAAATAAATGTAAGAAATGGAATAAAAGTTAATCTCTTCCGGGAGCCAGAGCTCTGCTCGACTTTTCAGCCCTTCTCACCTGGGAAATGGCACGTTTTGCTCCTTGGACGGACAGAGCAGCGCCGTGGCTGGAAGCTGAAGGTGGGCCAGGAGCCTCGTAAGGAGCCGCCAGGCTGCAGGAGGCTCGGCGACCGCGGCCCTGGAATTGCTGCCGGCTTGGGAACACAGCAACAATTTTGTCTTCTCTCGAGACCGCTGCTCTCCTGGGGGCTCTCCCATCAGGTTTTTGTGCCATAAGCAATGCCAGGAGTCCTCCAGTAGAAACAGGACTTGTTGAGCCGTTGCCTTGGCTGCTGCGCACTCGAAGCCGAGCCATCGCTCTTCCCTTCCCTCATCCGCGGGCTGCGCCTGGCCCAGCTCAGTTCACCGTGCCCAGCTGGCAGACGTGGACGAAAAACAGGACCTGTAAGCATGGGACAGCTTCTGCGCCTTCACCCACTGGATCTCAGAAGCTTTCTTGGAGCTTTGCTTCGATTTTAAAGAAGTTTAAAGTTCGGAAGCTGGCGCTCCACCGCTGAACCCATGGAAGAGCGGCGCTCCCAGGGTTTAGCCTTTCCTAATTCAAATTCCGGCGGACTCCTTCCTTGTGATTCCTGGGGGCAGGATCCCCCCCCGCCTTCACACGGCCTTCTCCCTCGCTTTCTCTTCATCCGAGAAGCCTCCACGCGATGCGGCGGGCGCAGGGCACGGCTCGCTGCGTGTGCCAGATCGCCTTCTCTCCTCGGACACGGGGTTTCACGCGGCGATGGGCGATGGCTCCTCTCTGCTGCACAGAGTGCCGAGATTGCGTTAAAAGGCCGAGAAGTTTGAAATCCTTGAGAGGTTCAAAACGCGGAGAAAACACAAGGCCAGCGCAGGCAAAGGTGCTAAGAGGACGATCCTAAGATCCTCTTCCTGCGGGAGGATCCCACCGGCTTACCCACCCCCGGTATTCCGGGAGTGGAGCCGGGTCGGGGCTTCCAGCAGAAGCCTTCGTGTCCTGGGGTGCTTGGGGCCTCGTGGGAAAATCGATTTTTGTAGGAGGATAAAATCCGACGGCAGAATCTTGTGAGCAGCCTGATTGTGTCAGGTCTATATCCAAAGCACTACTGGCCGTGCTCTGTGGGCCGGGAGCGACGAGAACAGGGCTAATGACAAACTTTTGGGGCTGTTCAAGTGTTGCTTGAACCCCTCGTGCAAGCCGACAGCTTTTTTAGGTAGAAGCGTGACGCCTGAGCTGTTCTGTTTAAGTTCACGCGGTTATCTGCACTGTTACAACCGAAGCGTTCAGGTGGGACTCTGGGGAAATGTCCCCACCGTGAGGGTGGTCAGGCTCTGGCGCAGGCTTCCTGGAGAGAAGGTTGATGCCCCATAGCTGTCGGCGTTGGGGAGGATTTGGGCCGTGCCCTCGTTCACGTGATTCAGCTTTTGGTTGGCCCCGAAGGGGTCGGGCCGTTGGACTCGACGATCTTTCGGGTCCCTTCCAAGTCAACCATTGCATTCCCACCACGACTCCAGGAGCTGCGCGTGCCTTCGGAGGGGGTTCTTGCTGTAACCCCCCCTCTAAGTTTCTGCAGACGCTTTAACCAAGTGGAGTTGGTGGTTCTGACAGTCAGCAGGCTGACAAATACACCAGGACTGGCCGGAGCCCTGGCACCGGGACCAGGGGCTGGGGGGTCTCCTCCTGGGGGGTCTCCAAACCCACCTGGACATGGGGCTGAGCACCAGCCTCATCCAGGCAGTTCTGCGAGTCCGGTGTCACAGAAAAACCTAAAGGAAGCAGCCCCCCCAAATCCAGGTTTGTTCCCTTCCCCCCCCAGTTTTCCACATCCCATCTCTTTGGGATTCTTTCTGCTTCGGTCGGTGACCTGCCTGCGGTCACCAAGCTGGGCGTCTTCATCTTCTCCTTCCCTGGAGATATCCAAGGCCCGTCTGGACACCTCCCTGGGCAGCCTGCTCTAGGGAACCGCTTCGGCAGGGGGGTTGGACCCGATGATCTCTGGAGGTCCCTTCCAAGCCCTACAGCTCTGTGATTCTTCCTTCCTTCGCCGTGGTTCCGGGCTGGGAGTGCCCCCGGCTCGCTGCGAGGACGATTGGAGAGCGGTCAGGGGACGGCTGTGCCAGGCCCGGTGCCTCCCCGCGGCGATGGTCGTGGCAAAATGCGACTGCAAAGACCTGAAAGGTTCTGCAGAAGGTGACGGAGCTCCCGTGAAGACCACGCGTTAGTGCTGACGTTGACTTGTTGACGTTGAAGTGGGAGGATTGGCCATTCCCTTGCCTCTTGGGAAGACGCCTCCTGGTCACCAGGAGTGGAGAACACCAAACGTTCGCTCGGCGCGAACATTTTGTCATGAAATTGATCATTTTCTTCAGTGGCGAAGGCCCAAACGTTGTCTTTTCTCTGCAGGCTCTTGCTCCCCCTCGTGCCTGCGTGGGGCTCGTGCAGCCCCGAGGGTTAAGCTCTCGGGGGACACTGGTGAAGGCTGCCCCAAGGAGCTGGGGGTGCCCCATCCCTGGGGGGGCCCGAGGCCGGGCTGGATGGGGCTGGGGGCAGCCGGGGCTGGGGCAGGGGTCTTCAAAAATACCCAGCACGTTCTTTTAATTTAGTTGAAAGGGACGAAGTGTCAGTCCAAGCGTCGGCGTGGCTCGTTTACGTGTTCTGAAGGCTGAAAGGTGCTCCTGAGAAACAACCCCGCACGTCACCGTGCCCTGCAGGATCGGTCCCGTGCCCACCCCGGTGGCGTCGCAGGCGAAGGCTTCGCTGCTGCAGAGTTGTCTGCCTGGGATTTGGGGAGCTTTTTTCATTTCAGCTTCAGCTGCATTCAGTCGCGACGGGTGAGCTTGCCAGCGGCGTGCAAACGTTGCCAAAAACTAACAAACTTCACCCGGTTTCTGTTAACGGAGGTGATTCGGACGAAGCACGTCCACCCGGCTTGGGCTGCACGCGGCCGTGCGGGTGGTGGCTCTCCTCTGAACGTGGTGCTGGTGTCGCACCCCTCCTGCCCCCCCCGGACCCCCCTGCGGCCCTTCCTCAGCCAGAAGCAGCAAACTCCAAACTTCCCCGCACTTGGAGGTGCTCCCGACCCTGCTCGAGGGGCGACCCCGGGGACTGCTGTGCCCGGCCAGGCTCGCCGGCAGCCCGGCGGGACGCGCGGACCCGCGGAGAGGCCGCCAACGACCGAGCTCCTTGCAGAGGGAAAGGTTCAACGAAGGGAGGTTTCTGCAAAAAGCTGCCCCGAGTAACCAGCTTTGCATGGGAGCTGGAGTTTATAAAGCGTGTTTATACCGGATTTTGGTAAAGCAGGAGGTGCTGGGGTGGTCGGACGAGCTGCCAGGCCTTCCACGCGAGGAAGGGGGCTTTCCACCAGGGGCCTGGCCTTCTTCGCTTCACCCTGGTTGCTCTGTTGGCGGAAACGCGCTGGTGGCATGGAAACAGGCTCAGGAAACAGGTCCGAAAGGCTTCCTTCACTCCCAGCTGTTGAAGCCTTACTTGCACGGAGCAGAGGGCTTCCAGCTCCTTAAAGCAGGAGCCTGAGCTCTGCACCTTCTGCCGAGCAAGGGCCCGGGCGCTCAGCAGAGGGAGCTGCAGCCGAGCCGGAGGCTCCGTCCCTGCTTTTCCTGGGCGCGAGTCGCTCAGAAATATTCCCCTGTCCCTGCGTGCAGCCGGGGGCTCACCGCACGGCCCCGTTTGTGTGTTTGATGCCAAGAGCCACCCGGCGTTAGGGGTGTCCGCGGGGCCTTCTGCTGCAAGCCGTGCCGTGGTGCGTCCCAGACCCGCAGCCCGAACGGAGCCATGGCCCCCCCTGCCCCGGCACGGATTTGATTTCCTATCAACCCCCCCATCCGGTGCCGTGGTGCTGCGGCCGCAGGCAGGCTCTCGGCTCGAACTCAACGCGGGATCGCGGCCGCGGAAATGAGCTGGGTCTGGGCAATCCCGGAGCAGAAATGAAACCCCGAGTGAGCTTCGGGCTGGCTGGCAGGGCCGGGCGGAAGGGAAGGGCTCTGCTGGGAGAAGGTTCGGCCGCCGGAGCCCCCGCCAGCAGCCGGGAGAGCTCAAGCTGATGGAGAAGAAGTGGGACGGCACCTCTGCTTTCCGGGTGCCGGCATGGATGGTGAGTTAAGGAGCTCGTTGTCTTTGCTGCCTTTCCCCGGAGGAGCTGGGTGCTGCTCGGCCAGAGCTGGTGGCGTGCAGCCAGCAGGAGAATGGTGAAAACCGGGGATTGTTGGGGTATCTGAGGCACCCTCCCCTGCCGGCACGGGGCTGTTCTCCACGGTGAGGTACCTCATTGGGACAGGGGACGGTCCCCAAGCACCTCCCCATCCCCTGGGTGCGTTCTATTGAGAGAGAATCAGCAGAGCAGTTCGGGGCCAGCGGGCAGGAGGAGTGGGAGAAGCTTAGCGGCGTGTTCCTAGGGACACCGGCTTTCATCGGGTGCAAGTACCTGATTAGGTAAAGATTGGGTGAACCTGACTTGGTTCTGCTGCTCGACACCTAACGGCATCGCTCCACAAAGCAGGCAGCGCCTGGGAGGCAAAGGCTGCGGCTCGGCAGCCTCGAGCCTTCCCCCGAGGGTCCGCGTGGGGGGTTTTGGGCCGTGGCGCTCCAGGAGCGTGGCATTCGGTGCCTGTTGGCAGTGCCCGGGGTCTCCGCTCGCATCTTGCTGCCTTTGAGCCGCGCCTCTTGGCTCTCCTGAAAATACCGAGGTCACCGTGACACAGCGTTCGTGTTCTCGGTGTGTTCTCAGCGCCTTCACCTCCAGCTGCACGGGGACCTGGTTTGGACCCGGGGCTCCCCTGCACCCCCCCACCCCCCCGTGGAGCCGTCCTGAGCCTGCTGCGCTTCGCAGCCCCCTGGAGGACCACCGCTTACCGCGATTCCTTCGGCGTGCCCCCACGGCACACGGATGCCGACAACGAGATGGGTTTCGTGCAAGGCTGGCGGCGAAGAAATTCGTGCTTGGTTCACTGCTTCAGCAGGGGGGTTTGGTGCTCTCCACGCCTTGCGAAACCCGGAGCCCGCTTTGGAGCCAAGCACCGAGCCCTCGCCACGGGCCTGCCCCCCCTGGAACCTTCTGCACTTTTCTCCTTTAGGGCTCAGGAACCTGGGCGCCGTTGGGTGTGGTGCTGCTGTAGGTGCTTCTGTAGCTGGTTTGAAGCTGCCGTGCACGGGGGGCCCGGCCTGAATCCCGCAGCAGGTTTCCGATCTCGACTGATTTGCGTTTTCGGTGGTTTCTCAGGACGACGTGGAAGTGAACAACTGCATCTTAAATAACCGTTAGCCTAAGCTGCCAAATGCTCATCCTCGTTAAGGTCGTTATCTCAAGCAGTCTGTTGCGCTCTGCTCTCAGCGCTCTCACCGGGGTCCTGCTACGGCGCACCCCTTGCTGTTAGCCAGGAATTTAAAAAAAAACCTCATTATCCTCCAGGTTTTACCACTGACACCGAACAAATGCGTACCCACAGCACTCAGGGGCACCCCCAGAAGCATCCGGGGGCGGCTGTAGCACGAGTTGCTCGTCCCTGCAGGGACACGGGGTCAAAAGAAGGGAACTCAGCGCCCGTCGGAGCGGCCAGGGCTTCCAAGCGAGAAGAGCGAGCGCCCCGCGCGTCTCCTGCCGGGGCAGGAGGTGTTCTCCGTCTCGGACTGCCTGTTGGTGCCGTAAAGCACCAGCCGTGCCCCCTTGTTGCCCAGGCACCTTGAAGCAGTACGGAAATAACATTTCAGGCGATGCAGTGCCCGGGTTTGGGCAGTCCCTTGGATCGACGCCGCCAAGAAACGCCGAGCGCGGCGAGGAGGTGGGTTGGGAGGAGCTGCCCACACAGCTCGAGGGTCGCAGCTCATTTCCAGCTGCCTTTCGGGTGCCAGCGCCAGCGTCTGCACGCACATCTCCAGTTCCCTGGGGAAGCAGGAGCAGGGATGGAGGGAGCAGAGCAGCAGGTCGAGCGCTGGAGCGCCGTGGCTGCTCCTTCGGCTGGAGGAGGGCTGGCAGATCCGGCCCCTGCCGGTCTGCTCGGAGGTGCAGGATTATTCCCGTCGCAATCTCCACCCTCGTCTATTTCTAGAAATACCCACAGAGATTTTACCGAGCTCCATCGCTTGCTCTTTGTTCCCCAGGGCTGTGGCAGGTGGATCTGTCAGCGATGCCGTAGAGCCCACACGGGTCACGGGGTCGGTAGCCCCGCTGGTTTTCTCCGCTCGTTCCTTTACGAAACAAACACCCGTGGATAAGATTGAGACAGCAGCGCCGCGAACGCCGGGCGCTCGCAGAACCAAAAAGCGAAGAGAATTTCCAAGGGCATTCCTCTTGCAGTGCAAAACCCCCCCACGTCGCACAAACCGTGAGGGATTTTATGGATGTTTGAGTACTTCAAGGTTTCATTTGACATTTAAGAAGAGCAGAAAGTGGTACGGGCCCCCAAGGTCAACGGGCGACACCCCGGCTTTGGCACAGCCCTTGAGGTTCTTCGTAGAAATCATTCTGGGGGCATTGTCAGGGGCAAAACGTTTGGATGTGGGCTCCAACCACGAGGCAAAGCCATTGCTCGACCCCTCAAGGGCGACGTTGGGCGCGCCGCTGCCGTAATTCCACCCCCCTTCGCCATCGTTGGTTCAGTTACCCATGAGTTAATTTGGTTCTAATGAGGTTCTGCTACCCTAATCGTCTGACAGCGGGAGGGGGAACGGGGAGGTGGGGGGAGAACCCGAGTTACAAGGAGCCTAATTAGCAAATTAATTATAGCCAGCAGCGGCAATGGCCCGGTTACATAAACGAGCTATTGTTATGCACGCACCAGGCGGGCCGCGATAAAAGTGCCCGCGGTGCGTAGGGCAGCGGCAGGGCTCGCGCGGCGGGACGCGGGCAGCAGAGCCCCAGGGGTCTCGGGGTTCCCCAAGGGGAGCGGTGCCCCCCAGGGGTCTCGGGGTTCCCCAAGGGACGCCCGAAAGCCACCTCCCTCCCTCCCTCTGCCTTCTCCCCCGGAGCTGGAAGCGGAGCCGGCGGCGGCCGCGCCATGCTGAGCAAGAAGAAGTACAGTGTCAGTGGGGACTCGGGGATTAAAGCCCAGGTGAGGGCAGGCTCTAGGTACCCTAAGGCTGTCTTCTCGGTTAAAAAGTCCGCTTCTCTCTCTCTCCGCACCCCCGCTTCGTTTCTTGCTGTTCCCCCAAATCACCTCTTTCTGGAGCTGGCTGGAGGAGCTGCCCCGCGTTCTCCAGGGGCAGGAGGAGCGCGGAGCCACGCGTGTCGTGCCGGGGATGCTCCTCGGGACCGGGGGGAAGCCCGGGTGGAAGCGAGAAGTCCTGCACCTGGACGTGGGGCACCTGCAGAAGCCGTTCTCCCTCCTGGCTCGGGACGCCGGGCGTCTCGGCTTGAGTTGGCGGTGGCAGAAAGCCGCCGTGTTTGCGTGAGCGCTGCGTGGTTCGGCCGCCTGAACCCAAGCTGCAGCTTTCCGAGGCTCCTTAATCTCTCCGCTGAGCGTTAACCTGTGTGTGGCTGCTGTTACCATCGGGGGCAGGCCTTTTGGGGCTGGGAAGGTCTTTTGGGGCTGGGAAGGTCCCACCCGAACCCGAGCCGCTCTGCGTGTCCCGGTCCCCGATGCTTGGGAAGGGGGCACGGCGGCACGGCGTGGTGCTGGTTGCCCCCGTGCCCTTTGGAAGGGATTTAAGCAAGGTTTGGGGTCCAGCGTTCCCTGCCGTCCTTCTGGCTGGACCCAGCGTGCGCGGCGGAAATTGCAGCCCAAACGTGAAGGGGTGATGTGAAAACCAGCTTGGGGCACGTCGCTGCCCGCGCTCGGTGCCGCTCACGCGTGCACGCCCAGCGCTGGGCTGTCCCGGCTCGAATCCCAGCACACAAACGTTGAAAGACCTCGGGGAGGTGCTGGGGCAGCGAGCAGCAGGCCCTGGAGACGCCCCCGGGAGCCAGCAGCAGATCCCCCTTTCAGGCTTTGAACGCTCGCAGGGGTAACGCGAAGCCCGAGGTTGTGCCCAGCTCGGTGGGTTTGGGCTTTTGCCTGCCAGCCGTGCAAGTGCTTCGAGGTGCCTGGCCGCAATCACGGGTCGTACCGCGTGGCTCGAAGCAGTTCCATCGCATGTCCTGGAACGGGTGATGCGGGAAGGGAAAATATGAGCAGAACCCCCGAGGTCCGTGATAGGAATTTTTCACCCCGTTAGGTTTCGAGCCTCTCCCACGGTGCCGGGAGCAGCGTTCCGCGCCGATGACCCGGTGCTTTGATGAGGCGGTTCGGCCGTCAAGGGATTTGTTTTAAAGGAAATAAATAATTAAAAAAAATGTTCCAGGCCAACAACTTGTTGGAAAAGGAGTACGAAAACCGGCGTGTGCGTGCCCTGTCCCGCAGGGATCGGAGGCGCTAGTCCTCAGCGCCGCCCTTGGTTGCGGCACGAGCTTGGATGTGCATTTTGGCTGGACCTGGATTCCTGGGGCTGAAGTAGCCATCGAAGACCCCCAGCACCCTTTTTCCGCATTTCCTGGCCCAAAAAGTGAGGCACCGGGGCTGTAAGAGCCCAGTGCACGGGCAGGGTGCCACAGCTTAAACCTCGGGGCTTGACTTTGGGTTCCCAGGCAGGGCTCGCGTTCCTTACGGCCTGATGGCTTCTTTAACCAACACCAACTTCTCAAAGCACCCCGGGGGTTGGTTGAAGGACCCCGTTAACAGCTTTCGGCATTGTGGAGGTGTAAATATTTAATCCTGCCACACCAGACTGGCTCATTTTTTGCCCCGAGCGAAATCCGAAGAGTTCTGCGGGTAGAAGTCACGTTTCCAATTCCGCTGCGATCTCGCACAGCCCGCGGGGAGCGTGGTTGGCTTACAGAAGTGGAATTCTCCAGATGCCCACTCCTAAACGCTTCCTGCTGCGGAGTGCAGCTGGGGGGGGGGGGGGGGGGGTCATTCTCGGGGTGTTTTTGGTTTTCTCCCCTGGATTTTGCACAGCAAACCCCTCCCGGTCGCTACAAGAGAGGTGGCGAGCGGGGCCAGTGCCAGACCTGGAGGTGCTGGCTGGCCCCTGCGAGCATTTTGGTGCTTGGTCTGTGTGTACCGGGGCTGGAAACCTTCCAATATGCGTTTGGAAAGGCCAGAGGAGGTGATTTAGGTGTCACTTGAGATTAAACAGCCGAGGCAGCATGCCCCCTGCCCCCAGCTACCCGCAGTCGCGGGCCAGCCGTAGCCGAGAAGGCGCCGGCGGCTGCTCGAGGCTCCGGGTGCTCCTCACCTTGGTGTCTCGGCCCCTTGGCTTTTCCCCTCCGATTTACCTGGCCCTTTCTCTTCACAGATCCAGTTTGCCGACCAAAAGCAGGAATTCAACAAGCGCCCGACGAAGATCGGCCGCCGCTCGCTGTCCCGCTCCATCTCGCAGTCGTCGACCGACAGCTACAGCTCAGGTGGGTGCCGCGTCCCACCACGGCCACGGGAGGTGCAGGCAGCGGCCCCACGACCCCCAGCTCCACTTCGCAGCCGGTGCTGCTGGAGGGGAAGCACGGGCAGGGGGTCACTGCTTTTTCTCCAAAGTTGAAAATGAAGAAAATTGAGTTGGAAACTGGCTTTGTCTGGGCTAACGTTCGTCTCACCGTGCAGAAACGCATGGCTCTGTTCTGCTGCTTGTTCCTTTCGACATGGCACAGCAAAGTTGTGCTTTCTCCTGCAGGGGTGCTCGAGTTGTTGGTTTTCTTCGGGCACATTTTGGTTCCAATTTATACAGCTGAAAGTGAACTACCGGAGCAGTCTTTGGAGGCTCCTTAAACCCAGCAAGAGTTAGAGCCCCCCGAAAACCAGACCCCCTTCGATGAGTGCTCCATTCATGAAACATTTAACGTTTAGAGCAAAAAAAGGCAGCACAACGAAGCCCTGAAGACAAATCTGCTGGAAATTGGTGTTTTTCCTTAAAGGCCAGAGGGCAGCGCTGGGGGCAGGCCGGCTAAAACTTGATTTGGAGACCGAGCGGCCAAGGTGAGGCTGCCCTCCACTTTGCAAGCACCCTCCAGCCTCTTTTTTCCAGCAAATAATTCACCGTGGCCTCAGGGTGCTGAGAAGATTCAGTGCTACCTTCACCCCCCTAGTCTGGGAGTGGGGAGGGCTCGCTGGGGATGCTCTCAGGACAGGCCCACCGGGATCCTTGGTGCTCTGCAGGGAACGCTGCCGGCTGCCCGCAACGGGGCAGCTCCTGAAACTGCTACAGAAGGGGTCAGGACCAGTTCAGAAGGGGTCAGAACCAGTACAGAAGGGGTCAGGACCAGTACAGAAGGGGTTAGGATCCAATTCCCCATCCCCCAGGGAGCTGGACTGTGTCCGATCCCCAGCCCCTGGCTCGTACCGTGGAAGATGCCGAAGCAAACAGCTTCCAGCACGGGTCTGCAAAGCGGATCGCGTCCTCCCCGTGCTGCCCCAAGGAGCCCCCGGGGAATTTCGCCTGCCCCGCTGCTTTGCGCTGGTGTTAATGATTAGACCACGGCTCTGCGATCGGTGTAATGTTTGTATGGGCTTTATGACCCCATTTGATGTCTAATCAGCAGGGTATACCCGATGTGACTCATTTTTAACGACTAATAGGCTCATTAACCTGGCTAATGTTTCACGCTTGCACCCGATCCGCAGCTGCAAGAACGTGGAGCACCTCGGGGGAATTCTCCTCCACCCCTTGCACTGAGCCCTTCCAGCTGAAGCATCAGCACCAGCAATTAGTTAATAGGTGATAGCGTTGTGTTTTCCTCCTAACGAAAGCTGCCAGGCTGGCGGCTGAGACGGGAGACTTCTGTTCCCAGGACAGCTCCGGGATGGACAGGAAAACCCCACGGGTGTCTCTCGGCTGGGATCTCGGCGGTGCTGCTCTGCGCGCTGAGCATAACCCCATCGAAACGGCCCTCCGGGTGCTCCGGGGATGGGAAGGGGCTGGAAACGAGTGTGGGGAGCAGGTGGGGTCCGGAGGTTTGGAGGGCTGAGCCTTCGAAGCGGCTGCGCCTGCTGTGTTGGCCAGGCGGGAAGCAAACGGCATCACGAGGCTGCTGCGGGGCGCGAAGCACCGGAAGGCCGATGAGCTGAGCTGGCCTGACTCTTGGTGTTGGAAGTGGAAGCCCCTTGTTACCCCTGCCGTGAGCTGCTGGCCTCCTGTGCTCCGCAGCACTTCATTTAGAGCATGCAACCTCTCCCACCAGCGACGTTAATTGTTGTCCGTGCCGTTCGGGAGCGGGTGGAAGTGCTGCGCGTGCCGACGTGCTGTCAGCCTGCGCGCCCGATGAGCCCCGGCCGGGCTGTGCATGAAACAATTCATTAAGGGACGAACACATCTCCGCTGCTGCTGCTCAGTAACGCGACACGAGCATATTTTCTGCTCTCCTGTTCTCGGTGTGCCCGGGGACGTGCTGCTCGGCACCAATTGCAAGCCAGGGGAGCTCACGAGCGCGGCTTTGGAGTCGCGGCGCTGTTGGCACCGGCACGGTGGCAAAGCCCGTACGTTCCCGGAACTTCTTCCCCTTTCTGCAAAAAGTCAGAGAATTTACGTCTGCTGGGACGAAGATCTGGGGATCGGCCGGCAAACAGCAGCCCGGTGCCTGGAACGCCGAAGCACGCAGCGTGACGCGCCGCCTGCGCGGTACGCGGGCACCCAAATGAGATTAGGGCGGTGATGTCTTTAATTAAAAGCGACCGACTTCCCCCTCGTGCTGTTTCATAACTTCAGAAAGGCTCTGCAGGAAAACAAGGTTTGCCTCTCAGCTCGGCTCTAACAGAAGCGCGGGCTGGAGGGGCAGCGTGCCCTTGGTCCTTCCTTGTCTTCGGCGATGGAGATGTCACCTGTTGATGCCAGAGGATCCTCAGCTAAGCATCAGCAAGGCTGAACGTCGCTGAATTTAGGCTCGGACCCGATCTTTGCGGGGTTTAGGACACAGGCTGAGGTGCCTCCTTCCCCCTCCCTGCTGTTTTTTCCCTGGATAACAGCACCCAAGGTGCTCACGGCGTTCTCTTTGAAATTATACAATTGATACTAAAAAGGTGCGTGGCTCGGTGGAGTGCCAGCCCCAGATACGAAGCTTCCGTTAATCAACTTCCGGGTAATTAGGGATGAAATCTGGGAGGCCGACCATCCTACTAGCTAATTGGGTGTCTCCATATTACATATTCCTTCCTCTACTTGTGCATTTGGCAGGAGAGCCAGGGCAATATTTCCTGGTCCGTATCCGTGTGCTCTCCCACTGCGCTAACGTTATTAGTCTAATTACCGCGGTGCTGTACGCTCCGGTATCGCGCGGATTTAGCAGGTAAGACCCATCTGCACCTGAGAATCCGGCTCCTTTTTTCTTTCCAAAACTTGCTTGCACCAAACTTGCTTGCACAAAACTTGCTTTCAGCCCCGGAACGAGGAGCTCTGGTTCTAAAGCCCAGCCCTGCACAGATTAGCTGTTTTAAGGAAGTAATCCTCCTGTAACTCGTTAATCCTGCCGGAGCCCTCGGTGGAAGATCTGGGCGTTATATAATGCATCGTTTTTGTTCACAATCCCGGCTCCCAGCCCCGTGGGAGCTGCCGTGGGGTGCGCTTGAGGAGCGTGTGGCCATCCCCGGGTGGGCGGCAGGGCCGTTCGCTCCCGGCTGCGGGTAGGCAGAGAAATTCCAGCCATGCCTAATTCTTCCCGGTAAGCGGATCAGACCCGGGCAGGGCTCGGGGAGCCTGGCACGCCGACAGCGGCAGCGCTAAGCTCGTGCCTGGCGGTCCTTGAAGCTTTTCCTGCCCTCCAGGACCCAACACAGCCAGCTCCTGGGTGCCGCCGGCACGATGAACCGATGGCCGGGCTGGTGGCCGGCCTTCAAGCCTTGCTTTGGATCTTCTGCCGTGCAGATGCCAGCAAAGCCACCAGAAGCTGGCAGCGCACACCTTCACGTGCTTTATGTCATGTGTTTATATCTCTCCAGAGGTCCGGGTGCCTGCGGAAAGCCGTGGCTGCCGGTGGGCAGTGGCAGGACCACGGGCTCAGGCACGGCGCTCTCCTTGTGGCACGATGCAAGAAGCGCTCGCCCTGGCGCCACCCCGTTCCTCCGGCAGAATTTCAGCACGGAATCGGGACGGAAAGCTGGAAATGCACGTCCTTAGCCAGCAGCGCGTGATGATTTGGGGAGCTCTTTTAAAAAAGTGGTCGGAAAGCGTTCTGCACGCGTTGCCAGGCTGGCTTGGCACGCGGGGATGGTGGATCTGCCCCAGCGGGTCTCGGTTCCAAAAGGAGCTAAACGAAATGATTCTGGAAGAAAGAAGGAAACTCTTTGGTATACCAGTGGCACGAGCTCCCCTGCAGGTTCTTGCATGAGACTCGAGGACGTTCCAGGTGCTTTATCTCCGGGATGGAAGAGGAGGGACGCTTGGGGTCCATCTCCAGTCCTCACGTGTTGCTCTGGCTGCTGATGCCACTCCGAGAAGGTGCAAGAGGTCTGCTCTCCCACGGGGGGATATTCCGAGGGCGACTCGGCACAGATAGTCCCTCCGGCTGGCTCTGAGAAGCTCGGAGCACGAGTAGTGGCTAATTCTGCAAGGTTGGAGTAGAAACTGGACTCGGCGTGTGATCTTAGTAATGGAAATAAGCGGGAAGGGGGCTCAGCTCCCTGAAAGGTTCTTTGGTAAATCTCCGTGCGTCTGCCACGAGCGAACCCGCTGGAAGTTCAAGGAACAAGGAAGGAGGGTTCAAAGACGCACAAAGGCAAGCTGAGGAACATCTCCAGGTGCTCGTTATTCCTAACAGAAAAGAAGGGAGAATCCCGGGGCTGCAGCGAGCCGTCGGTATTGCAGGTGGTGGCTGGAAGGACCTCCAGAGGTCATCTTGCCCCCCCCCCGTGTGCTCGCACGGGGTCGGATGAGCCACGGCTGTGTCCAGCCAGCTCCTGGAGCCCTGGGAGGCTGGAGGTCCTGTGATGTGCTCTCCTCCTGCCTCGGCTGTTCCTGGAGCTTCCTCCAGGCAGATGAAGGCTGCAGTTGGACCCCCTGCCCCTTTGCCTCCCTTTCATCAGATTCAGCGAGCCCGCGTGGACCTCCGCCTGGCCCCCTTGTGTGGTTTTGGATGTGCTTAGCAAGGATTGTCCTTCAAATTTCAGTTTCTTTTTCTGTAAGAACTGGTTCCAGGGACGGGGAATGCCACTGTGACCGACCGGTAATTAGGGAGCAGCCTTTGCCGTGCCGTTGTTTAAAACGCAGTAGGGTCTGACACCTGAAACCGCACCTCGTAGTGGTTTGGAAGCACTGGAAACATTCACAGGCATGGATGTCGGGTGTCTTAGGGCCGGGAAGGGACAACATCTGGGGAAGAGAGGCTGCAAGGAGCCGGCAAAACCCAGAGATGAGCACGTGGAGGACTCGGGCGCTGCTTGGGTAATTCCCTCCGGTGCGGCGTCGAGGCAGAGGTAGATGAGTGCAAGGAAGTCACTGTAGGTAAAGGCGGACTGGGGGGAAATAAATGGGCATTGTGAGTAGAGGGGGGGGATCCCAGGAGACGCCGGGGGGAGCTGGCACGTGCCCGTGGAGGAGCAAACCCGTGGATGCGTGCAGCAGGTCCCCCGTGCCCCTCCGCTGCAGGCGCTTGGCCTTAGGGAGCATCTTCAGCCTCTGACCTCCCTCCTTGTCTTCCTCCAGCTGCCTCCTATACAGACAGCTCCGACGATGAGACCTCCCCCCGCGACAAGCAGCAGAAGAACTCCAAAGGCAGCAGCGATTTCTGCGTCAAAAACATCAAGCAGGCCGAGTTCGGGCGCCGAGAGATCGAAATTGCTGAACAAGGTAAAGGCGGCGGGCGCGTTCCACGGGCTCCTGGCTCCCTTGGGCTGTCTCGTGCAGCTCTTCCTTCCCCCAAGCCCTCCTCTCGCAAGGCTTGGTTATTTCCTGACACCATTCCTGGTGGAAAAAGAGAACTTTGATGGGATTTCGTGGAGTTACGCGGCACAGCCGTGGCTCCTACCAGCCGATGATTGGAGGACCACCGTACAGCCCAGTGTATTTTGTGAAAAACAGTGGAAAAGATGAAATCCGTCGCATAAATTACCCAGTGGGTGACTTTGGGTTAGCGTGGTTGTCTCCCAAAGCCTGTCTCAGAGGCAGTGCAGCACTCAGATGGCTGGAGGGGCCGTGGGTCCTGAGTCCTCCTCTGTCTGAAGCTGGTTTTCCTCCGGCCTCGCTTGGCGTTTGCAGGTTGAACTTTGGACAATATGATCATCCTGCATCCTAAATAGCTGGCAAAAAAAAAAACAACCTCACAGGGCGCTGGATTCTTTTCAGCTGTGTCCTGACTGCTTTGGTGCCTCCGTTCACGTCTTCTGCTCTTTTTGAAGCTGTCGCAGCCGTACGGCTTCGTAAGGGCCCTGGGTACCTGGGCGAGAAGTGCTGCTGGCAGTTCCTCACCTGCCCGCCCCTCTGTGCTTTGCGTTGATGGACTTTTGTCGTTTTGCCTTTCAGAAATGCCTGCGCTGATGGCTTTGAGGAAGAGAGCTCAGGGAGAGAAGCCGCTGGCTGGGGCCAAGATCGTGGGCTGCACGCACATCACAGCGCAGACAGCCGTAAGATCCCCTCGATAAGCTCTGGGCTTTTTTTTTTACCACTGACGTTTCAGTGTGGGACTGTTTAAATGCCACAGCAGGGGGCTGCTACGTGCTGCCACTGCCCCTTCCAGCTGAGACACTAGAGACTACTCATGCCCTGTGGCCCGATCCTCACTCTGCCTAGTTCTGGGCAGCCCTCTGCCCGCAGGGTAACAGGCAGGAATTCTTCACTGCTTGTCCTCTGAAACAGACCCCAGGGGGATAATACGGAGATGGGGTCCCCGAGTCAGCAGAGCAGTGCCTTACACCAGGTGGGAACGGTTGATTTCGTGACCGTTTCTGGATAAACACAGCCTGTGCTTAAAGGTGCTGCGGTGCCTGCATGGGTAAGGCACTGCTGCGAGCCCCGATCACTAAGAAAATCAAGTTATCTTCATCATGTGTGCAGGACGAAACGGCAGCTAGTGATCCCCGGTTTGCGTTGCTCTCTCTGATATTTCTTTGGTTTATTCCAGGTCCTGATGGAGACCCTGGGTGCGCTGGGTGCCCAGTGCCGATGGGCTGCCTGCAACATTTACTCTACTCTCAACGAAGTGGCTGCGGCCCTCGCCGAGAGCGGTAGGGAGCTTCACCCGCTTCGTTCCTTCTGGTTTTGAAAAGGTTTCTTACTGTCCCATCATGTTTAGTTCATTGACATTCTATTTGAGCTTTTTATTCCTCCTTTACATTGTTTTTCCCTTTAGAATAACACCAGGGGAGAGTGAAGTCTCCCCGGGGTGTCGCTCCCCATCTGTGAGAGCGATTCCTGGTAAGCTGCCCGCATCAGCCCGCAGGGGTTCACCAGGAGCGCTGCAGTTTCTGTTCCCGAGGCTCACCAGCGCACACTGCCAGCTTGAATGAGTCTGGTGGAGTGGGAGACGTGTAGGTCTGAGAAAAGCAGGGATATATCAAACCTCACACTCAATCTGGGGAAGAAACGGCTTCAGTCACAGAGATTTGCTTTTTTTCCCCTATTAAAGCGGTGACAGGGACTAAGCAAGACAAGATCAGTCCCTCCCACTGCTCCAAACACCTCAGCCAGTGTCTCTGGAGGTAGTGCAGGTGATGATGATGATGATGATGATGCACGTTACTAGCCATCAGAGCTACATGAGCCTAAAAGTTACTTCCCTAAGAGAAAATACCCTCTATAAAGACAGGGAATTCTTACATTCGAGTCACAACTTTGGCTAAGGGAGGGTGAGAGAGGACTTCATGGGGACACGATTCACAAAGCAGAAGCGGCCGATGTTGCTGCTCCCCTGGGAGATGCCTCAGCTCAAATCCCGCTCCACCACAGGGCTGTGGGAGCCAGGAGACCCAGCAGAAGCCAAACAGCAGCTTGCCTCTTACCGGGTCTCGCTCGAAGAAAAATTGCTCATGGGCCAGAACGAGGCTGAGAAACTTCCCAAGCCTTTAGGAAGGGTAAAGCCGGCTCCTGGCTCCCCGGGATCTGCTAAAGCACCCGTCTCCCTCTCTGTGGCAGGGTTCCCTGTCTTCGCCTGGAAGGGAGAATCCGAAGACGACTTCTGGTGGTGCATCGATCGCTGCGTCAACGTCGAAGGATGGCAGCCCAACATGGTGAGAGCTGGTGCAGAGACGTGGCTCTGATCTGGAGGGCAGGAGGAGGGCTCACATCAATTGCCTCTTGAATTTAGACCCGACCGCCTGGTGCTAAGGCAGCACTTAGCCCCAGAGTGCTTTACGATTGACTGGTCTGTGCAATCAGCCCTGCTGCTGCGCCTGCAGGCGTGGGCGGTGCTGCCCAGTGGAGTTTTATTGAGCTATTTTCGAAGTGAGCACGAATACCTTTGTTGTGGGGCGTTTGGTTTGGTTTCAGGGTAGTTTGCCACGGTTTAAACCAGACAGATTCAATGCATCCAGTAAAACCTGACTGCGGGTGAGGATGTTCCGAAGAGGCACTGCATCACTTTTACTGTGCCTGTAAATTCACAGCCGTGGTTGAGGGGCTTTTTCTTACCTCGGTTTTTATTTTAAAACCAAAACTAGAATTTGTGATTTCTGCCCTCACTGCACGGACACCAACACCCCTGCTTCACCGGTTCATCCTGCCCTTGTTCCTGGGGAGAACAGAGAACCTTGAGCTAGGTGAGCAGAATAATTTCCAGCAGTCAAGTTGCTGCTTTCATCCCGACAGGCTTTTAGCCTTGTGGCTTGTGATCTACTTCAGTCAAACCGTAATTAAGGGCACGCGTCTGCATTGCTTGTTGGCTCGTCTGAGGAGTTTTTGTTGTCCCTCCCGGCCTACTGCTGTTCACTTCTGGGCTGCCACCTTGAAAAAGAAAGGTGAATGTCAGAATGTCCACCCCCGAGCCAGGAGTCCAGACGTGGAGCTGTCTTTTTCTTCTTTTTGAGGAATAATTTCCCATCAAAAATGCCAGTAGCTGACAACAGAAACCTATCAGACTGCGCTCCTAGCACACTTGCTTTCCTCAGATCTGCTCAGAGCTCTCAATCCTGCAGCGTGTCTCCAGCGGTCGCTGTTTCCTGACCTGTTTCTGGTGAGCACAAAACCAGCTGGGTCTGAGCACAAAACCAGCTGGCCCTGGGTCTAGCAGCTCCCAGAGATCTGCACACCTGATTTTGGAGGTCCGTGTTTTCAGAGACAAGAAATAGGAGACTGGATGCCCGGGAACAGCAGGTGTGGAAGGAATCTTTACGTGACTGTTCAAGACGAGAGGAGCTGGCAAACGTGGCCAAAAAGCCAGGCAGTATTTGGTGCTCTGGTCCTTCCAGACTCCTGGCTGAACCAAGATGGAGCTCCCCTGCTCTGTGCTGACGGCAGCTTCTCGGAAGGCGCATCGTGTCTCCCAGCCCAAAAATCTCAGTATCTGATGTTTGGGCTTCTGCAAGGTCCATGAGGAGAATTAAAGTCCCAACACCGAGTCTCCAGAGAAGGACGCGCTGAGTTTTCTGATGCGCACAGCAGACCTGCAGGCAGCGCTCTGTCGGGACAGGAATGGCTCAGTTTTGTTATTTTTTCCCTGAAAAACATCAAACCTGTGGGGCTGGGGGCTTGGCTCAGCATCAGCTGAGCTGGGAGCTGGCGGCCCTGCCATCTCCTCGCCTTTCGGCTGTAATTCTCTTGTTTTCAGCCCCGTGGCCGAGCTGATCCTGGCTAATTTTAATCAGCTTGGTTCTGGGGGGGGGGATCAGCCTCGTGGAATCCACGGCTGCCACGACAGGGCTGGGGAGGGGATGGGGCTGAGGCACTCGGCGGCGGGGGAAGAAAATATCCTCACCCCTCAAACAAACAAGGGCTTTTTTTTTTCCCAGAAAAGAAGGTGCTTGGGAAAAATGGAGATGAAAGCAGAGAGCCTGGGTGAAGTGGAGGAAGGTGCAGGGGGAGCACGGGGGCTTTGTTGGGGGCTGCTCCAGGAGGTGATCCCCCCCGCAGACCCCAGCCTCTGCGCTGCTTCGGCTTTCCATCTCCTGCCCCCCCAGGAAAGAAGAACCCCCCAGCCCCCACGATTCCCTGAGCGTTTTAGAAAGAGGATTATGCGCCCTGTTAAATGGGGATGAATGAAATGAAGACGTCCTGGGGGCTGGGCTGCCGAATTCCCAGCCCCGCAGTGCCCAGGGGAGCTTCTCAGCCTGCTCAGCGCTCGGCTGCCTCGGTTTCCCAGCCTTTAAATGGGAGGTAAATTTGGGAATTCCCAGAGACTGAACAGAATTGGTGCTTCCCGAACATTTTGGAGGAGCAGCAGCTGCCGGCAGCCTTCATATTTCAGTGCAAGGTCCTGCAGCTCCGTTAGGGAGGTGAAGGCTACAAAGCAAGGAGAGAGCTCCCTGCTTCTTCTGGAGTCGGGGTCCTCGCACCTCCCACCTTGCCACGGCTCTGCTGGGGACCCCGTGGGCCACCAGAGGCCACCGAGGGGTGGAGGACTCAGAGAAGAGCACCTTCGTAGGGTTTTTTTGGGTTTTTCTTACATCCCTTCCTTTTCCCTGGGTAGCTCCTTACGGCATCCCCGTGGGTTCCTGCAGCGCGGGGGGTCCCCGAACCACCACTGGGCACCGTTTAGAGCTCAGCACCCTCCCTGCGTTCGGCTGCATGTTGAGATGCAGCAGGGGAGGGATGAAATGTGACTTTGAGTCACGACCTCGCGTCCGAAGCCATGACCTGGTGCGTTTCCATCTCCTGTATTGCCCCGGATGGTTAAAACCACTCAGCCCCTGGTGGCTCGGGGCACTCGGGGCCCGATGAAGAACAGGTTTGTACCTCGGAGGCTGAGGTTTGAAGCCCAAGAAAACGGGCAGCAACCCAAAGCTGTTGTCTGCAAGAGGGTCAGCGTTATTTTTTTTCGCTAGGGAACCTGCTCTGGCAGGGGGGTTGGACCCGAGGATCTCTTGAGGTCCCTCCCAGCCCCACAATTCTGTGATTCGGTGATTTTCAACGTGCTGTTTGGCGATGCAGCTACATGTCAGTTGGCGTTGGTGCCTCCGCTTCATCCTCCTGCCTCCACCCTGAGCAGGCACATCGGAAAGCTGATGGCTGCCTGCGGTTTGGGGGCTTCTCTGCTCCTGGAAATGGGGGAGAGGAGCTCGCCCAGAACCTTGCCGCGTTTCCCCTGGTCTCCTGATAACTCCTGATAACTCCTGATAACTCCTGATAGTCCCACCGGAGCTGTCGGGCCGGTGTCTGCGAGGCCAAAACCTGGGCTCACGATTTGTCCCTTGTGCCTTTTTTGGGGTCCGCCAGCCTTCTGGGTCTTCGGGGTGGTGACTCTGTGGTTGCCTTCATTACAGATCCTGGATGACGGAGGCGACCTCACGCACTGGATTTACAAGAAATACCCCAACATGTTCAAGAAGATCAAGGGGATCGTGGAGGAGAGCGTGACCGGCGTCCACAGGTAAGGGGCCAGGAGCATGGGGATGAGCAGACAAAGCCCCTTCTGCCTCGGGGCACCGGGAGCAAACCAGCCCAAGCTGCTCAGCGCCATAGACTGAACGTCGAGCCTCCAAAAATGCGGTCTGTGGTCTTCCTTTGGCGTGTGAGGTGACTTGCTAGCAGGGCTATTCCTACCACGGGTGACAGAAAACAGGGGACCGAGGAGAAGAGCAGCAGGATCTGCTTTGGGGTTTATTTTTTGCCCCGGGAGAGACTCGGCTGCGGCTCTTGGAAGCGGCTGGGGGCTCGGAGAGAGGCTCGGTCAGCCCTCAAAAAGGGAAGCGAAATGCCCCAAACGAGGGAGCGAGCGATTGGGGTTTGTGGCCAGTGGGGTCAAGAAAAGGACCTGGTGGCATTTTCAGCACTGGGAATGGTTCCTGATTTGGGTAAAAGAGGTGTGCAAGAGCAAAAGTGTGATAAAAACGGTTCCCCGTGTTCTTGTTCTGGGATCAGGGCTGTGTTCTGCCGACGTGCACGTGCAGAGAGCGTGTGCCCTGCCTCTGGGGGAGTTTCTGGGTGTAGAAACGGGCGTAGAAATCACAGAATCAGAGAAACAGAATCCCAGAACAGTTCGGGTTGGAAGGGACACTAAAGCCTGTCTCATTCCAGCCCCCTGCCATGGGCACGCCTCCCGCCTGCCCCCAGCCCCATCCAGCCCGGCCTTGGCCCAACGTCCCCGGGGAGGGGAGCTCCTCAAAACAAGAAGGGGCAGAAACCTGGAAGGGGTCTGCAGGGACTGACCGAGGCAGAGGGTTCTCCTCCCTGAGGTCCAGAGCAGGGGGGTGAATTTCAAGCCCTCTTTGCAGCAGTAGGGCTGCATTTCAGTTGGTTTGTAGGGGGATTGCTGGAGAGGGAGCCGGGTCTGCTCGCTCCCACTGCTCTTGGCTGGCTGCACGTGGCCATGGACGTCACCCTTCCGTGGCCACCTCTGTTTGCCTCGGAGCTGGAGGAAGCTGAGGAATGAGAGGAGTTCCCATCGTGTTATCTGAAGCAGGATTCGGGGGGTTTTGTCCTTTCGAGGACATCCGAGGGAGGTCTAATATCGGCAGGCGGAGTTCAGAGCATCTTTTATTTGACATCTTTATGAAACGCCTCTTGCCTGGCAGTGACACGTTTCAGGAGGGATGGGAGGCAGACAGAAATGTCTGAGGAAGGAAGGACGATGCTTCCCACTCCTGAAATTAGGGCCCCGCTCCGCTCCTGCTTTAGCTTTGCCCCCGCTTTGCATGCCGCTCATTCTAGCGAAACGAGGACCTGGAGAACGTGTGAGGGTGGAGTGAAGGGAAGTGTTTGTCCGCTGATCCTCCGTTTCGTCTCGTATTCCTGGCAGGCTGTACCAGTTGTCTAAAGCCGGGAAGCTCTGCGTGCCAGCCATGAATGTCAACGACTCGGTCACGAAGCAGAAGTTCGACAACCTGTACTGCTGCAGGGAGTCCATCCTGGATGGGTACGTGCCGCTGCCCAGCGCATGAGGTCAGGGTGGGGATGGTGAATCCTGGGGGCTGCTCCACAGGACGGGGGTCCCTGTGTCTGTCCTGCCTGCTGGTTTACAACATTTTCGATCCAATGATCACAGAATCGCAGAATCACAGAATGGTCTAGGTTGGAAGAGCCCTCCAAGATCACCGAGTCCAACCTCTGACCTAACACTAACAAGTCCTCCACTAAACCATAGCCCTGAGCTCTACATCTAAACATCTATTAAAGGCCTTCCAGGGATGGGGACTCAACCCCTTCCCTGGGCAGCCTATTCCAGTGCCCAACAACCCGTTCAGGAAAGAAGTTCTTCCTCATATCCAACCTAAACCTCCCCTGGCGCAACTTGAGCCCATTCCCCCTCGTCCTGTCCCCAGGCCCGTGGGAGAACAGACCAACCCCCACCTCGCTACAGCCTCCCTTCAGGGACCTGGGGAGTGCAATAAGGTCGCCCCTGAGCCTCCTCTTCTCCAGGCTGAACAGTCCCAGCTCCCTCAGCCGCTCCTCGTAAGCCTTGTTCTCCAGACCCCTCACCAGCTTCGTAGCCCTTCTCTGGACTCGCTCGAGCACCTCCACGTCCTTCTTGTAGCGAGGGGCCCAAACCTGAACGCAGTACTCGAGGTGCGGCCTCACCAGAGCCGAGTACAGGGGGACAATCACTTCCCTGGCCCTGCTGGCCACGCTGCTTCTTATCCAAGCCAGGATGCTGCTGGCCTTCTTGGCCGCCTGAGCACACTGCTGCCTCATATTCAGCCGACTGTCAACCAACACTCCCAGGTCCTTCTCTGCCAGGCAGCTCTCCAACCCCTCATCTCCCAGCCTGTAGCTCTGCTTGGGGTTGTTGTCCCCCAGGTGCAGGACCCAGCACTTGGCCTTGTTGAACTTCATACCGTTGGCCTCGGCCCATCGGTGCAGCCTATCCAGGTCTTCCTGCAGAGCCTTCCTACCCTCAAGCAGATCGACACACGCACCTAACTTGGTGTCATCTGCAAACTTGCTGAGGGCGCACTCGATCCCCTCATCGAGATCATTAAAGAGGACTGGTCCCAGTACCGAGCCCTGGGGGACTCCACTGGTGACTGGCCTCCAACTGGATTTGACTCCATTTACCACAACTCTCTGGGCCCGGCCATCCAGCCAGCTCTTAACCCAACGAAGTGTGCGCCAGTCCAAGCCATGAGCAGCCAGTTTCTTGAGGAGAATGCTGTGGGGAAACGGTGTCAAAAGCCTTACTGAAGTCGAGGTAGACCACGTCCACAGCCTTTCCCTCATCCACTAAGCGTGTCACCTTGAAGGGTGCTGCCCTTCCTTGTGTGTCGGTGCCTCACGTGCGCTTTCCCTTCCCGGTGAGGGTGACTTCAGCTGGGCAGCGTCTCCTGCGCGAGGGCTTCAGCAGCAGAGTGGCTGCAGCCCTCCTCCCTTCCCCTTTTCCTGTGCGGTGTCAGGACAAAACCTTTCCGTGGCTGAGTCACGCCACCGCTGCGTCACGTTTCTGCCTTCCTTTCCTTCACCCTCTCCCGTGCGTATCCAACAAGCCAAGAGAAAGAAAAGAGAAGAGGCTGTGGAGGACCGAGCATTTATCCCGTAACAGTGACGTGCCCGTCGCCTCGGTGCCGTCCTGAGGATGTGTCCTTCAGCCGGGCGAAATAAGGAGGTGCAGAAGGTGGGACGACAGGGCTGACGAAGGCTTTGTCCTCCTCTCCCCCCCGGCTCCTTCTAAGGAGTATTCTAAATCTTGAGATGCAGAGCAAAATGCTCGAAGCTGTGAGCTAGAGAGGGTGCCTCAACCCTCGAAGCTGTGAGCTAGGGAGTGCCTCAACCGTCACCTTGGTTTTGGGGTGGATTTCCCGCTCGTGGTCACCCTGGGGAGTGAGGAGGGCTCGTGCTGGGGCGCCTGCGGGTCCCGATGCTTTGAAACGTGTGGAAGCCCCCCAGGAGCTCGTGCACCACCAAACGCTCCTGTGGATGGCCCGCTGCACTCGGGGTTTCTCCCCCACGTTTCTGTGGTCCTAAAAGACCACGTTCTGGGCTCAGGTCAGCCGTGCTGGTGGCTGGCCCTTCTGTGCCAAGCAGCCAGCGGCCTCCTGCTCTTCCTGCCCTCAAATCTTGGAAAATTCAACCAAAATCTCCCAGATGGGTGCAATCTGCAAGGGGGAGCAGCATACACGATTGTACCCGAGGGGCAACACATCGCTAACCGAAGCAGTTCGGGGAAAAGGTCCTGATGAAGCCAGTCCCATAATTAAGCCCCCTTCCCTCTGCGTTACGGCTCTGGGGTCCCCAGCTGTGCCCGAAGGCGCCCAGGGCAGCCTCAGGCACGGGGCTCGGCCACCTGGGGAAGGGCTGCCCCCAAATTTGAGGGCCTGAAGACTTCCGAGGTTCCTCAGCCCTGCGTTCACGTGCTGTCGGTGGATAAAAAAGAGGTCGAAATCCTTGAACAGCTTTTTCGTCGCGCTGGCTTCGGTCGTGCCGGGCGCTGGGCTCCCTGGGGAGGAAGGCTGGGATTTGAGGTGCTCCGGGCCACGAACCTAAATGGGGCCAAGGGAGATCTGAGCGCAGGGCCAGTTAAATCTGCCGGGGTCGTCGCCTAAATTCTGGAAGTGGGAGGGAATTTCACCTTCCCCGCACCGCTAACCTATTTGTGTGCGCTACAAATAGCCCGCGATGTAGGGCACTCTTCGGGGGGAACCAGGAGGAAGCCGAGTGGAAGGGAGAGCTTTATTTATAGAAAGCGCCGCGGTTCTGGCAATAAATCAGCGCTCGTCTGCCGCTCCTCTAGCTGCTTCTGCGAGGTGTTTTGGCCTTGAGAAGATGGAGAAAAAAAAAAAACAAAACACACGAAGTGTTTCTGGAAAGATTTTAGAGATTTCCGGAGCTCCACCGACCCCAACGCAGAGAGATCCAAGCCCCGAATCCTTCCTCCTGCTGTCAGCTCCGCACTGGCAGCACCCACCCTCCCCAGAGGGAAAAGTCCCTTTGGAGGGACCCTGCGGGTCCCCTCCCTGCACCCCAATCCCTGCGGGGCCTCGCTGGGTGCGGGGGGGAGGGCACAGCTCCTGCCGGGAGCAGCGACGCGTTCAGCGGGAGCAGGACGAGGCCTTGGCGCCGTCCTCCGCATCGTGGCCAAGGGGAAGGGGTCGTAGCGCGGGTCTTTAACCGCCTTTTTCCTTCTTCCCTAGCCTTAAGAGGACAACAGACATGATGTTCGGAGGGAAGCAGGTCGTGGTTTGTGGCTACGGGGAGGTAAGGGCTTTGCGCGGCGCGTCCCGCGGAGTCGGGGCGCCCTTTGCTTCACCCCGCGGGGCTCTTCTGTCTCCCTGCGGCTGCCGCCGACTTCAGAGCTGCTGGGAACAGCCCTGTCCTGGCAAAACCGAAGGTTTTCTTTCCGTGATGTCCGGCCCTTGGTGCTAAACCTACCGAATCTGAATCTTAAGGCACTGAATACCCTGAACATCTTTAATTATCGAAGCGCTCAGAGGCGGGGTTCTGCAGGCGCGCTGCACGCGGAAGGGTGGCTAAAAAAAAAAGAGAAATTAACCTTTTTAGATGAATTTACTGACGTGCTTTCACCCCCACGAGGAGGAATCCTCTCTGGAGGTGAGACTGGGATGTTCCCCCCGGGCAGTGCTCACAGGGACCAGGTAGCACCGGTTCCGGGTGGGCTGCACTGGGACTCTTTTATCCAAAAAAAGCCAAAATTGGGCATTTTTCTCCCTTCCTTTGAAATGAGCCGCGGAGCAACCTTTGGGCAGCTGTGGCCGATCCCAGGAGGCGTTGGCGTGCCAAAGCAATCGCGTTTTGGGGAAGTCTGGGTCCTTCAGCCATAGCGCCGGGTTCCCCTGCGTGCCGCGCTGTGTGGAGCGTAGAGGTTCGGGCTGGTTAGCCCCCGAGACCAAACCTTTAACCCTAAAACCAGAGCAGAGCTTGTGAGAGGCTCTTCAACTCCCCCCGAGCTAAGTGTAATCTCCTCTTACCCTCCTTTCTGCACACGAGGACGTTTTGGGGGAAAAAAAGAGCTCTTGGGGACCGAGATGAGTGCCCCTTTTTTTATCCTTAGTGCCTCTTCTGCCTGAGCTGGCGCCGGACTCAGCTCCGGGATTGCTCCGAATGTTGTGCCTCGGGGAATTCTGCGCATCCAGGAGCCGTCGGGGCTGGCAGAGGAGATGCCCAGCCCCTGAAGGCTTTGGGATTTCTGCTCGGGGAAGGGCAGTGATGCTGCAGGGAGCTCTCGGTGTCTCACTTGTGCTCTTCTCCCCCCCTCCCAGGTGGGAAAGGGCTGCTGCGCGGCGCTGAAGGCCATGGGCTCCATCGTGTACGTCACCGAGATCGATCCCATCTGCGCCCTGCAGGCCTGGTGAGCGCCGCGCCCGGCTTCTTCTTTGGGCTTTTTTTTTTTCAGGAAATTCGTGCCCAGAAACCCCTCGGCCGCAAAGCTCCCCCGGTGGGGGGGTGGTGAGGGGCTTCTCAGCACGCTCGGGGGGCTCTCGGCTCCCTCCTGCAGCAGGGAGAGGGCTCCTGTGCTCAGCACCACCCCGTTCTTCTGCATCCCGTGTGCCAACTTCAGCCTCCGTGGCAAAAACAAGGCTTGAAGAGAGGTCAGGAGCCAGCCACGAACTTCGGAGCCAACCCCAGGCTTTGCTGAGCCTCATCCAGCACCCGCTGAGCCTCATCCAGCACCCAGTGCCCCACATCCAGCACCCTCTGAGCCGCATCCAGCACCCTCTGAGCCACATCCAGCACCCGCTGAGCCTCATCCAGCACCCTCTGAGCCACATCCAGCACCCTCTGAGCCACATCCAGCACCCAGTGCC
>NW_023312210.1:0-6990 GCF_011077185.1 Oxyura jamaicensis
CCGGGGAGGCGCCGGCCACATCCTGGGGGTCCCCGGGGAGGCGCCGGGCAGCCCGCACCCATCCCTCATGCGCCTGCGGGGCCTGGAGCGCCCAACGAGGGCGGGGAGCAGCCGGCGCCGGGGTCCCTCCGCGTCCTCGGGGCTGCAAGGAGCCGAGCAAGAGCGGCACAGCCCCGACCCTGGCGGCTCCCGGGGCTTCGGGTGTGGAAATTTGGAGGCTTTTTGTGAAAACGGGGAGGTTTTTCGTGAAAATGGGGCTTCAGCGCCACGCGCCGGGTACCCGCAGGGGGTGCTGGGGGGTCTTGGGGGAAAGGGGCAGGGGGGTGGGCGGCCTTTTGTGGCCCCCGGGGGTGTTTTAGGCGGCACCTAAGAGAAGAAGAGCCCAGAGGAAGGGTGGCCGGCCCGGTCCTGCCCCTCCTCGTGGGGCCGATTCCCCCCCTCCCAAAAAAAAAACCCCGAGCAGGGGCAGGCGGGGAGCCCCCCGAGCCCCCCCCCGGGGGGGAAGGGCGGAGGGGGGGGGGGGGGGGGGGGGGCTGCTCAGGGGGGGTCGAAGCCTTCCCCGAGCCAAACGGGAACAACTGCGGCGGCAGCTGCGGCAGGTGGCAGCGGGAGGCGCGGCAGCGAGGTTAATTTTAGAGTTAATGGGAACGAAACGCGCCCGTTTTTGTGAAGCCGGGGGCAGGGCGGAGACGGGCGAGGAATTCGGGGGCCCTGGGGGGGGCTTCCTCCCACCTCCCGGGGGGTGGGTTTGGGGGGGGGGGCAGGGAGCAGCACGCGCGTGGGCAGCGGCTCGAGGAGCCTTAGCGGGAAGAGCTCGGCACCCCCCCGGAACGCGGCGACGTTTTGGGGCCGCCTCCCCCCCCCTTTCCGGGGTGGTTTTCCCTTACCCCAGCCTCTCCTTGCTCTCCTCCGGCGTCAGCTGGTCGAAGGTCTTGGCCTCGTCGGCGCCCAGGAAGGCGTCGTGGTCGTAGTCGAAGCTCTGGGCGTCGTCGTGCACCTTGTCGCTGAGCTGCGCCTCGTGGTGCACCCGCTCCTTCTTCTCCGTGGGCTTGGCCCACACGCAGGCCACCCAGAGGGACAGGCAGAGGAGGAGCTGCGGGGTGCTCATGGTGACCGCTGCGCCTGCGGGGACACGGGGGGGGGGCTCAGCGGGTCGGGATGCGGCCCGCTGTCAGCCCCCGGGGGCGCTGGGCCCGGTTCGGTGGTGCTGGGAATCGCCGCCCCGCTCGGTTTTGTCGTGACTGGGGGGTAAAAGCGGCGCCTGGAATCCTCCCCGTGGCGATCCTCACGGCCGCGGCTCCGAGGGGACACAGCCGAGCCCCTGGCACGCGGAGGGGGAGGAGGAGGAGGAGGAAGGACCGGCCCCGTGGGCGTCCCGGTGATGAGGGATCGGCCACGTGGCGCGGGGAAGCTGTGCTCGTGGCCGCGAGGTGCGAGGAGAAGGGGCTGAGCCCAGGGGGAGGCTTCGAGCACCGGGACGGAGCCGAGTCCCCATGGGGCCAGACCCAGGGAACGCCCGCACGGAGCCCCCAGCTCTACCCCCTGCCTTCGTTAGCTAATTGGGGGCGCCTGATGAGCCCCTGGGCAAGCCAGCCATGGAATCCCAGAATCACTGGGGCTGGAAGAGCCCCCCAAGATCTGGTCCAGCACCCCTCTGCCACCAATGTCACCAATGTCACCACTGAACCACGTCCCCAAGCACCACGTCCAGCCTCTCCTTGAGCACCCCCAGGGACGGTGACTCCCCCACCTCCCTGGGCAACCCGTCCCAACGCCTGCCTGCTCCTTCTGAGCAGAAATGTCTCCTCATTTCCCACCTGAACCTCCCCTGGCACAACTCGAGGCCGTTCCCTCTGCTCCTATCACTGGTTACCTGTGAGCAGAGGCCGACCCCCAGCTCCCCACCCCTTCCTTTCAGGCAGTAGCAGAGAGCAATGAGGTCTCCCCTGAGCCTCTTCTTCCCCAGACCAAACACCCCCAGTTCCCTCAGCCGCCCCTCACAGGACTTGTGCTCCAGGCCCTTCCCCAGCTTCACAGCCCTGCTCTGGGCACGCTCCAGGGCCTCGATGTCCTTCTGGTGCTGATGGGCCCAAAGCTGACCCCAGCACTCGAGGTGCGACCTCAGCAGAGCAGAGCACAGGGGGCCAATCACCTCCCTGCTCCCGATGGCCACAGCATTCCTGCCACAAGCCAGGACGGCGCTGGCCTTGGTGGCCACCCGGGCACGCTGCCGGCTCGTGTTCAGGTCACTGACCACCACCCCCAGCTCTTTTCCTCTGCAGTTTTGCAGCCTCTCTGCCCCCAGCGCTGCGCGGGGTCGCTGTGGCCAAAGGTCGTTGTGACCCAGCACCAGGCCATGGAGAGCCCCAGGAGAACCACGGAAGGGCCGGGGCTGGAAGGGACCTCAGGGATCACCCAAATCCCTGCGCAGGGCCACCACCCGCTAGATCAGGTTGCCCAAGGCCCCATCCAGCCTGGCCCTGAACACCCCCAAGGATGGGGCATCCGCAGCTCCTCAGGGCAGCCTGGGCCAGGGCCTCGCCGCCCCCTGAGGGAAGATTTTCATCCCAACGTCTCATCTCCATCTCCCCTCTTTTAGCTTAAAGCCCTTCCCCCTTGGCCCATCGTTATGTACCCGGGCAAAGAGCCCTTCTCCAGCCTTCCTTCAGCCCCTGTAGGCGCTGAAAGGCCGCCAGGAGCCCCCCCCCCGGAGCCTTCTCCCCTCCAGGCCGAGCACCCCCGGCTCCCTCAGCCCCACAGGGGAGGTTCCCCAGCCCCTTCACCCCCCTCCAACAGCCCCCGCGTCCTCCCGGTGTTAGTGCCCACACCTGGGGGCAGGGCTCCAGGGGGGCCCTCACGAGAGCAGAACCCCGCGGGGGGCTCGGGGCCTCCCCCCCGGCGCCACGTCCCGGCCCCCGGTCCCCTCCCGGTCCCCTCCCAAGGCCCCGACCTCTGCCGGTGACCGGGGCTGGCCCGAGGCCGGCCGAGATGAACGGAGGGGACGCGAGGGCCGAGGGCCGGGCGGACGGACGGGGTCCCCGCGGCTCAGGACCCCCCGGTGCCGGTACCGCCACCACGGGGGGGGGGGGGGGGGGGGAGGGGGGCTCGGAGCAGGCCAACGGGACCCCGGGGTGGGCCCGGTGACCCCCCCCGACCCCCTAAACCCTTTCATTCCACCCCCAATCATTCCATTTCACCCCAAATCCTGCCATTTCGCCTCAAAACCAGCGCCCCCCTGCCCCGTCAGCGGGCGCCGCCGCCGCCCGCTCTCCCCTCCCGCTCCGCCGACCGGAAGTGGGCTCCTCGCCACGCCGCTCGGCCTTCCCCCCCCGCCGCCGGCCAATCGGAACGCCGCTCCTTCCCCGCCGCCGCCACGCGCGGAGCGCCGATTGGTTCGCCCGCCCGTCCGTCACGCTCTCCCCGCCCTCCTCTCCGCCTTCTCTTCCCGGCCCCGCCCCCGCCCGCCGAGGCCCCGCCTCCCCGCGCGGGGTGAGGGCGCTGATTGGCTGCAAAGCGCCACGTCCTCACGCGCGCGCCGGCAGCCGGCCACGCCCCCACCGGCCCCGCTCCGCCACTGCGCAGGCGCAGCGGGGGAGAGGGGGGGGGGGCTGAGGGTGGGGGGGTGGGGTGGGGGGCGGTGGTCACGTGGTGCGGGAAAGGGCGGGAAGAGGCAGGCGGCGGCCGCGAGGGCGGCGCCATTTTGAGGGGGGCGGCGGCGCCATTTTGAGGGGCGCCGAGGGGGCAGCGGGGGCCCCGCCGCCGCCTTTTTCGGCCCTCCTCGCCCCGCCGAGGGGCTGCCGGCCGCCAGCTCTCTGCCAGCAGCGTGGCGGAGGCGTTTTGAGGGCGTATCTTCCCCTCGCGCCCCGGGCAGCGCCTGCTGGGCGAGGGGAGCTGGTGGCCAAGATGGTGCCCGCCCGCCTCAGGGGGCGAGGTCCGTCAGGGTGAGCCTCAGGCAGCACCGTCCTGCCGAGGTGCCCCTTCTCCACACTTCATAACCCGAAATCCCTTAAAGCCCCCAAATTCCACAACGGCTGGGTGTTGGGACAGACCTCGTGGATCACCCGGGGCCAGCTAAGAGTTAGGAGAATCTCAGCAAGCAGAGCGCTGGCAGCATTGACCTGGTGGATGCTGCTTGGCGCCTTCGCTAAATACCGTGGCAATTAATTAGAGCGAGAAGCCTCGGGCCCCTTACCGAGGTCGGTCTCTGCGCAAAGACAAGAGGTCAGCCGGCGGCGGTGAGGAAGAGTCGCCAGCCTTCATCGGCCACCGCCAGCAGACACCGGGCAAGGCAGGCGGGAGGAGCTGACGGAAACGAATTAAAATTGCGGTACGAAGCGGGGACGGGTTGTGTGTGCTGGGAAACCTGACGTGTGCGTGGCTCTGTGCTGCCTGTCACCCTGGCGAGTTGGCGCGTCGCCCGTGCGCGGACTCCCGCGGAATCGACTAGGTTGGAAGAGAGCTCCGGGATCACCGAGTCCATCCTCCGAGCCAACGCCGCCCGGCGCTGAATCAACGCGCCTCCTTTATCATCTTACACCTCCTTTATCATCTTACACCTCCTTTATCATCTTACATCTCCTTCGCAGTCTTACCAGGCACGGAGCCTGCTTTAAGTCACCGGCCCGCGCCGTGGCAGCGCGGTGACGCAGCGGTGTCGGCGCCGGGAGTCCTCGTCACGCCGCGAGGCGCCGTGACCACAGCGGGCCAGAAAGACACCCGAGCAGCCCGGGGACGCGATGCCGGCGAGCGGACGGCGAATTTTACACGTTTAGGTCCATTTTGGATGAAAAAAAAAAAAAAACCGCTGCGTGATGTTAGAGCCGCGCGGCACGAGGTGATCCCATCGGCAGGGAATGCTGCGCGCTCCCACCCCGGCCGGCCGCTTTACCCGGGGCAGCATCATGTTGCTATTTAACGCCGCGCTGCCTCAGCGTATCGTGACACATCAGCTCGCCGCCGAGCCCCGGGCAAAGAGCGCTATCGGTGAGGTCAGGTCTTAATCACGTCGGATGAGATGCGCGCGTCCACGTCTGCGCTGGCCGTCTAGACTCCCGCTGTAGTCACTGGAAAGAAATAGGCACTTCCAGGGCGTGATTCATCTCATCCTCGAGTAAATGCCTAAATTAGGTCAGAGGAGCTGTACCCTCCGGGAGCGCTTCTCGCCGGGCTTCGCGCTCCGCGGCAGATGCTCGCGCTGGACGCTTGCAGTAAGACGAGACGATTCCCACCCCCTTTGTGTCACGGCGAGCGATTTTGCAGCTGACGGTTCGGAGCTCACCCCAAACTGTTAACCCGCAGAGCCGGGAAAGAAATAATAAATGTGTGTGAAAGTTCCCTGAAAAAAAAAAAAAAACAGCGCTTTGTTTTATTTTTAAATCTCTGTAGCGCTGACACCAGAAGATGATAAACTCACCGCGCTCGCGACGACGTCGCTTCCGCAGCGTGATCTGCGCCGGCGATGGGTTGCGCGTGGTGGGGTGGGTCCCTTATCAGAGGGCTGCGGGCAGAGTTTAAAATCAGGAGATTTTGGAAAACGCAAGATGTTGTTTTTTAAAATGAGAGGGAGGGGGGGGGGTGCGCAGTGCCAAAACTTTCATCTTTGTGCTTTCAGACTTCTCTTTATGCGCGGGGAGACTGGAAACTTTTTTTCCCCTTGTTACAGAGGAGCTGGCGCCGTTATAAAACCGGATCCAGAGGCTCGCAGGGAAGCTCCTGACACCGCACGGCTGCTGATAAAGCCCCCGAGGGCCGGGAACGCGCCGTGAGATCCCTCCGGGGCGTGGCGAGGGAATGCTGCAGGGAACAACGAGGAGGCAGGAGCACGGAGAGAACCCCGGCACCGTCCCCTGCAGCACGTCCCGGCGGGATCCCACCCGGAGCAGCACCCCCGGCACGGGCTCGGCGAGAGGCCGCGGGGCGCCAGGAGCGCGAGCGCGCCGTTGGCCGCGCCGCCCGCCCGCAGGGCCAAGGGCTGACGCCGCCGCTCAAGCCCCCCGCGGGGGGTTTAGCGGTGACTCAGCCCCGGGCTCTGCGCTGGAATTCTGGCCCTGTTCTCATCGCCGTTGGGCCCGCAGAGAGCCGCGGAGGGGAGAACCGAGCGGTAACCCGAGGCTCCTCCCGTGTTTTTCTGGCAGGAAGGGAATGTTCTCCCCAGTGACCCCTCGGAGGAGGTCAGGGTGCCCTCTGCTTCCCACCCTGACGGCGTTGCTGATAAAAATCCCCACCCGGCTCCACCCGGGCGCGAGCTCCCGCCGCGGGTGGCCGGGCCGCGGGCTCGCGAGCCCCCGGGGTACCCCGACCGTCCCCACGAAGCGACCGCTGGCCGCCGGGTCAGCTTTTTGCGCCGGCCCCATCGCTCGCCGCTTCCCCCACCGCCCGCCGGACCCTCGCGTTCTCCCTCCGCAGAGGTGCTCGCGCGCAGGATCCAAGTCGCGTCCCCTTGGCGATGAGCTAACGCAAACGCTGCCGCCAAGTACCTCGTCAAAACCCTTTTCCCCAAGGGTCGGGCCATTCACACAGAATCTTTTTTTCTTCTTTTTTTTCCCGTTCTTCCAGCCTCTCGGCGTCCCCACTGACGCGGGTAAAACCCACCGCCCTGACTCCAATTTCCCCGTTTCAAGGTTCCCCACCCCCCTCCCCGATCCCTCCGGGGCCGTTCGGTGGCACTGCCCCGCGGCGTTCCCTTCCTCCCCCGGTCTCGCCGTGCCCATCGCCTCGCCCCCAGCCGCCGCTTCGAGCCCTGGCCCCTCGGAGAGGCTCCAGGACGACCGAGTGGAGCAGGACCCGCGTCACCGAGCCACTGCCGTGGGTTATGGCCGTGGGTTATGGCCGTGGGTTACAGCCGTGGGTTACAGCCGTGGGTTATGGGTTATGGCCGTGGGTTATGGCCGTGGGTTACGGCCGTGGGTTATGGGTTACGGCCGTGGGTTATGGCCGTGGGTTATGGGTTATGGCCGTGGGTTATGGCCGTGGGTTATGGCCGTGGGTTAT
>NW_023312211.1:0-2688 GCF_011077185.1 Oxyura jamaicensis
CCTTCTCCGGCTCCCCCTCCCTGCAGGCTGACCCTGCTGGGGGGGGGCTTCCTGAACTGCAGGGGGGCTGCGGGGGGCACCTTGGCTCAGAAGGGTGTGTGTGGGGGGGGGAGCCTTGGCTGAGAGCAGCTCGGGGCTCGTGGTGGCTCAGCGCCCTCAGCAAGAAGCGGCTCGAGGGCGGACGGCTGAGCCCGCGGGGCCGTTTGACTATTTTTGGCAATATTTTAGCCAATTGAGCTCGATTCCGCGCTTCGGCGCGGGGCTCAGCGCGCCTTATACGTCTGCGCTCCGGAGCAGGGGGACCCAGGGGGCAGAGAAACGCCGGCGCTCGGCCCCAGCACAGCTCCTCCCTGCGCCCCGGGGCCTCCCCTCCCGCCCCCCAACCTCCCCCCCCCCCCCAAAAAAAAAAACACAACAGGCCCCGGCTCCGCGGGCCAGCAGCCGAGAAAACGCCGAGGCTGCGGAGAAGCCGGGGCTGGGCAGGCAGCGGAGATCCTCGGCGATTTGCGGGGCTGAGGAAGGGGTCGGGCGCCCGGGGAGCCGGCTCCACGCGGGGCCGGGGTTCACAACCAAGGGCGTCGATAAAGCAGAGGCGGCGCCGCGCGCGCCCGCCTTCGGGGCCGGGCCTTCGGGGGGCTCCGCTGCTGAGGGCAGGAGCTCGGCTCGCCCCGTACACCCCCGGGGGGGGGGAGGGGGGGACACGGGGACCTCTGCTTTATGGACCGGGGACCACCACCACCGGGTTTGAGCCCTCGCCCCTTACCGAGGTAGGTGCCATATGTCACGTTTCTGTACTCATCCCAGGAGATAAATCCATCTTGGTTCAAGTCGAACTCCTGCCACTGGCGTTCGACACTGTCATACACGTACTTCTTCTGGGCCTTCTTAATCCAGGCTTTCAGCTCCCCCTCCGTCACCAACCCATCCTTATCCGCGTCTATCTTATCTACAATCACTCTACGAGACAAAACAGCGAGTTTCAAGTGCCGGCTCCGCGACGCCTCGGTGCCAGGCGCGGCCACCTACCTAGGATGTAGCCGTAGGTGGCATTTTTATACTCCTCCCAGGAAACGAGGCCGTCCTCATTGAGGTCGTGCCCCTTCCACTGCCGCTCTACATCCTCGTATATCCAGCGCTTTTGGGCAAACTTAATCCAGGCTCTGAGCTCTTCCACTGTTACAAACCCGTCTCTGTCTTCATCTATTTTACTTACAATCTTTCTGTGGGGAATGCAGAAAAAATCCAGCGCGAGTTAAGGGAAACGAGGCTCCGGTCACGGCGGGAGGGGGGGGGAGGAGAGCTGACCGGGCACTGCCGCGACGCCGGACCCCAGGACGGGGGCGGCCCTCGTGAAAAAGGGGGGAGTTAAACCGAGGGGGGCATTAAACCCGGCCCCGGGGGGGCATTAAACCATGGGGGGCATTAAACCAAGGGGGGCATTAAACCCGGCCCCGGGGGGGTATTAAAACATGGGGGGCATTAAACCTGCCCGGGGGGTCATTAAACCAAGGGGGGTATTAAACCTGCCCGGGGGGGGGCATTAAACCAAGGGGGGCATTAAACCCAGCCCCGGGAGGGTATTAAACCTGTCCAGGGGGGCATTAAACTATGGGGGGCATTAAACCCGCCCCGGGGGGGGCATTAAACCATGGGGGGTATTAAACCTGCCCAGGGGGGGCATTAAACCAAGGGGGGCATTAAACCTGCCCGGGGGGGGGCCCTAAACCACAGGGGGGATTAAACCCGCCCCCGGGGGGGGCATTAAACCACGGGGGACACTAAACCCAGCCCTGGGGGGAATTAAACCTGGCCCCGGGGGGGCATTAAACCCGGCCCCGGGGGGGGGTATTAAACCATGGGGGGCATTAAACCCGCCCCGGGGGGGCACTAAACCACAGGGGGTATTAAACCTGCCCCAGGGGGGGCATTAAACCACGGGGGGCACTAAACCCAGCCCCGGGGGGGGGGGGCACTAAACCCAGCCCCGGGGGGGGCACTAAACCCGCCCTGGGCCCTGCCGCTGTGTTTTTAGTGGTGGCTGTGAGGAAGGGACCCCCCCCAGGCACTCGCCACGATCCAGTCCCGATCCTTGGGGTCCCCCCCAGCAGCCCCCAGGGACCCCATGTGGGGACCTTCTGCTCCCAGGGGAGCCCCCCCTCCCCCCCCCCCCCCGGGAAGCAGCCCCCGGGGAGGCAGCAGAGCCCCGGCAGCCGCGCGAGGAATGCGGCGAGGCGGCAGCTGGGAGCGGGGCCGGGCGCTGTCATCGCCCCGCATTTAGCTCCCGCCGCGCGCCCTTCCCCTCCCCGGGGGGGGGCCTCGCAAAGCCGGCCCCACGATCCCACCTGCTCCAAGCACCCCGAGGAGGGCCCGGGGGGGGGGGGGTGGGGGGGAGGAAGAGCGTCGTGAGCGCTCCCGGCTCCTGCTGGAGCCTTCCCGCTCGGTCCCGCGTGCTGCCGTAGGGCCCCGAGGCACCACGGCCGGGCACACCCCGGCTCCCACCCCCCAGGGGTGAATTCATCCCCCCCCCGTGCCGCCCCTCGGCCCCCGGACCCGCAGGACAGCGCCGTGGTTCCATCCCTGGGGAGCCCCCGGCCACATCCTGGGGGTCCCCCGGGGAGGCGCCGGCCACATCCTGGGGGTCCCCCGGGGAGGCGCCGGCCACATCCTGGGGGTCCCCGGGGAGGCGCC
>NW_023312212.1:0-2688 GCF_011077185.1 Oxyura jamaicensis
CCTTCTCCGGCTCCCCCTCCCTGCAGGCTGACCCTGCTGGGGGGGGGGCTTCCTGAACTGCAGGGGGGCTGCGGGGGGCACCTTGGCTCAGAAGGGTGTGTGTGGGGGGGGGAGCCTTGGCTGAGAGCAGCTCGGGGCTCGTGGTGGCTCAGCGCCCTCAGCAAGAAGCGGCTCGAGGGCGGACGGCTGAGCCCGCGGGGCCGTTTGACTATTTTTGGCAATATTTTAGCCAATTGAGCTCGATTCCGCGCTTCGGCGCGGGGCTCAGCGCGCCTTATACGTCTGCGCTCCGGAGCAGGGGGACCCAGGGGGCAGAGAAACGCCGGCGCTCGGCCCCAGCACAGCTCCTCCCTGCGCCCCGGGGCCTCCCCTCCCGCCCCCCCACCTCCCCCCCCCCCCCCAAAAAAAAAACACAACAGGCCCCGGCTCCGCGGGCCAGCAGCCGAGAAAACGCCGAGGCTGCGGAGAAGCCGGGGCTGGGCAGGCAGCGGAGATCCTCGGCGATTTGCGGGGCTGAGGAAGGGGTCGGGCGCCCGGGGAGCCGGCTCCACGCGGGGCCGGGGTTCACAACCAAGGGCGTCGATAAAGCAGAGGCGGCGCCGCGCGCGCCCGCCTTCGGGGCCGGGCCTTCGGGGGGCTCCGCTGCTGAGGGCAGGAGCTCGGCTCGCCCCGTACACCCCCGGGGGGGGGAGGGGGGGACACGGGGACCTCTGCTTTATGGACCGGGGACCACCACCACCGGGTTTGAGCCCTCGCCCCTTACCGAGGTAGGTGCCATATGTCACGTTTCTGTACTCATCCCAGGAGATAAATCCATCTTGGTTCAAGTCGAACTCCTGCCACTGGCGTTCGACACTGTCATACACGTACTTCTTCTGGGCCTTCTTAATCCAGGCTTTCAGCTCCCCCTCCGTCACCAACCCATCCTTATCCGCGTCTATCTTATCTACAATCACTCTACGAGACAAAACAGCGAGTTTCAAGTGCCGGCTCCGCGACGCCTCGGTGCCAGGCGCGGCCACCTACCTAGGATGTAGCCGTAGGTGGCATTTTTATACTCCTCCCAGGAAACGAGGCCGTCCTCATTGAGGTCGTGCCCCTTCCACTGCCGCTCTACATCCTCGTATATCCAGCGCTTTTGGGCAAACTTAATCCAGGCTCTGAGCTCTTCCACTGTTACAAACCCGTCTCTGTCTTCATCTATTTTACTTACAATCTTTCTGTGGGGAATGCAGAAAAAATCCAGCGCGAGTTAAGGGAAACGAGGCTCCGGTCACGGCGGGAGGGGGGGGGAGGAGAGCTGACCGGGCACTGCCGCGACGCCGGACCCCAGGACGGGGGCGGCCCTCGTGAAAAAGGGGGGAGTTAAACCGAGGGGGGCATTAAACCCGGCCCCGGGGGGGCATTAAACCATGGGGGGCATTAAACCAAGGGGGGCATTAAACCCGGCCCCGGGGGGGTATTAAAACATGGGGGGCATTAAACCTGCCCGGGGGGTCATTAAACCAAGGGGGGTATTAAACCTGCCCGGGGGGGGGCATTAAACCAAGGGGGGCATTAAACCCAGCCCCGGGAGGGTATTAAACCTGTCCAGGGGGGCATTAAACTATGGGGGGCATTAAACCCGCCCCGGGGGGGGCATTAAACCATGGGGGGTATTAAACCTGCCCAGGGGGGGCATTAAACCAAGGGGGGCATTAAACCTGCCCGGGGGGGGGCCCTAAACCACAGGGGGGATTAAACCCGCCCCCGGGGGGGGCATTAAACCACGGGGGACACTAAACCCAGCCCTGGGGGGAATTAAACCTGGCCCCGGGGGGGCATTAAACCCGGCCCCGGGGGGGGGTATTAAACCATGGGGGGCATTAAACCCGCCCCGGGGGGGCACTAAACCACAGGGGGTATTAAACCTGCCCCAGGGGGGGCATTAAACCACGGGGGGCACTAAACCCAGCCCCGGGGGGGGGGGGCACTAAACCCAGCCCCGGGGGGGGCACTAAACCCGCCCTGGGCCCTGCCGCTGTGTTTTTAGTGGTGGCTGTGAGGAAGGGACCCCCCCCAGGCACTCGCCACGATCCAGTCCCGATCCTTGGGGTCCCCCCCAGCAGCCCCCAGGGACCCCATGTGGGGACCTTCTGCTCCCAGGGGAGCCCCCCCTCCCCCCCCCCCCCCGGGAAGCAGCCCCCGGGGAGGCAGCAGAGCCCCGGCAGCCGCGCGAGGAATGCGGCGAGGCGGCAGCTGGGAGCGGGGCCGGGCGCTGTCATCGCCCCGCATTTAGCTCCCGCCGCGCGCCCTTCCCCTCCCCGGGGGGGGGCCTCGCAAAGCCGGCCCCACGATCCCACCTGCTCCAAGCACCCCGAGGAGGGCCCGGGGGGGGGGGGGTGGGGGGGAGGAAGAGCGTCGTGAGCGCTCCCGGCTCCTGCTGGAGCCTTCCCGCTCGGTCCCGCGTGCTGCCGTAGGGCCCCGAGGCACCACGGCCGGGCACACCCCGGCTCCCACCCCCCAGGGGTGAATTCATCCCCCCCCCGTGCCGCCCCTCGGCCCCCGGACCCGCAGGACAGCGCCGTGGTTCCATCCCTGGGGAGCCCCCGGCCACATCCTGGGGGTCCCCCGGGGAGGCGCCGGCCACATCCTGGGGGTCCCCCGGGGAGGCGCCGGCCACATCCTGGGGGTCCCCGGGGAGGCGCC
>NW_023312213.1:0-10617 GCF_011077185.1 Oxyura jamaicensis
GGCTGTACAGGCTATATGGGATGTGGGGGCTGTATGGGATGCAGGGGATGTGGGGGCTGCCCAGGCATTCTCCCGTCTCCATCGGGACAAGTGCCTCCATCCACTTCTTATCACAGATCCTCTGATAACGGGGCCATCGTCACCCCTGTACCGCTTCGCACCTCGCAAACGGGGGCCAAGAAGTGGGACCCCCCCAGCACCCAAGAACCTGACAACCTGCCCCTGCGCCTGGGCAGCGTGGGTTTAGCGCTCCTGCCACCGGTCCTGGCGGCACTGTGCCACGCCGGGGGTCCCCGGCCATGCCCCCCTACCCGGCTGCGGACGGCGCACTTGGGGCTGCGCCCGGCCGCCCCCCCGCCTCCCCGCTGCCGTCTGTTTCCCTGTTCCCGACAGCCTCTATTTTGGTAGGGACTGGTGTTAAAAATAACGCCGCGCTCCCACACGGGCTGCGCGGCAGCAGCCAAGTTGCCATCACGACTCGAGGCCGCCGCGCGTGCCAGCGCCGTGGGCACCGCCTGCACCGGGACGCCGCGGCTCGGGCACGGCGCACGCGAGGGAGGGGACGGCGGCGTCACCGGGCGTCCCTGGGGGCCAGCTCTGCGCCCCACCGGAGCACGGCACGTGTACTGTGGCAGGATCCGGCCCCGAGCCTCGCGTCCTTCTCGTGCACCGAGGTCTGGCGCGGGGCTTCAACATTCAGGTCTCGCTTCTGCGCTGCCCGCAATTACTGGGCGGCTCCGTTCCGGTGACTGATGCTCCCGCGCGGCTTCTGTCCTCCCTTCTGTTCGCCTTTTCTATTTCTCAAAGACCCTATAAATCCTGCCGGAGATCAATCTCAGGCATTCGTCAGGAGCAGAAGTGCTCCAGGAGGGAGCGCGGGGCGCCGAGACCTCACGCCGCTGCCTCTGCCTGCCTCTCCGTGCCGGTGGGGAAGGCGACAGCGCGGCGAAGGGAAAAGGGGGTGCGCCGAGCCCCCCGGGGAGGAGATGCAGGCGCCTGCCCCGCTCTGCTGCCCGTGCTGCTGCTGTCACCAAGTTTTGTTTTGTGCCCATGGGGCAGCCGTTGAGGGACGTGCCAGGTTAGTTTTCATGTGCCCCTAAAAATGCCCAACACCGTTCCAAGCCGATGCTCCACCGCATCTCCCCATGGCTTGGGGGGGGCGCACGGGGGCGTTTGCAGTGCGATGCTCATCCCCGGCCCTCGCCCTCCTCCTGTCCCTGCAGCCCCCTGCCCCGGCCGCCCCCATCACTGCCAGGCTCCAGCCGGGGCTCGCTGCCCGGCGGCGCTGAGCAGAAGTGATTTGTAGCGGAGTTATTTTGGGACCCCAGGGGAAAGCAGCGGCAGCCGCACGCTGCAGTGTTTTAAACTGCATCCCTCATCTGCGCAGATTAATACATTACGGCTTCCCGGGAAGAGCATCAGAGCCGCGTCTTCGGGTTTATTTAGTTTTTTCAAGAGCTGTGCAACTTTGATGGCTGTGCTCACATCGCTGCCGGGCGTCCCCCTCCCCGTGCCGCGTGGCGGATGCGTAGTGCTGGGGTCGGGCGTGCTCATCGCATCCTTCCTGGGTGCCTTTTTTTTTTTTTTTTCCCCAAAAAAAGCAGGCTTCGCTCGTGTGGTTTCAGGAGGCATCAGGGGCTGTGAGCGTACCCAACGCGGCATCCGGCGCAGGGTCTGGGGGCTCGTGCATGCAGCGCTCAGTGCCCCCCCCCAGCCCATGCCGGGCTGCGGCAGCGCCGCGCTCCTAATTGGTGTTTGGGGTTTAAGCACTTGGACGCTTCCTCGGCTGCTGCTTCAGATCACTTTCTGCAAAAAAAGCATCTTTCGCCGCTGTTGGAGGCTGCTAGCGCACAGCCGCGGCTCCCTCCCCCCCCCCAGCCCCTGCTCGCTGCGCAGAGGAGGAGGAGGAGGAGGAGGAGGAGGAGGAAGGGCGCCAGAATCCTCCTGGCGAAGGCAGGAGCCCTGGCAAACACCTCGTGCCGCTCTCACGTGTGTCCCCAAATGGTGCACGGCGCACAAGGGGGGTGCACACTCGCTCACATGCCTGCCCCCACGCTCCCCCCCCCCCCCGCCCGGGGAGCCCCCTGGGGCCGGGCTCAGCTCGCTGACGAAGCCGCTGGCTCGCCCACTCTTCCACCCCGAGTTTCCAGAAATCCTCTGTTCCTACCCTGTTTTTTTGGGGGCAGGCGGTGAGGACGCTCCAGAGGCTGCTGCGGGGGCCGGGATGGGGCACGGGCAGGGCTGGGGGCTCCCCTCGCCCCGGGGGGGGGGGGCTCTGGGGGGGCTGGCAGCTGGCTGCTGCATGTCACCGCTGCCAAACTCCTGCCAGACTGCCTGGAAATGGTTTGCTTCCCTTGGAGACAGCACGGAGGAGAGGGGGGAGGGAAAAGGGGGGAAAAAAAGGCTTTTTTGGCTGCCACCGCGCTCCAGCTCTGCAGTCGTGGTGATGGCCAGGGTGGGAGGCAGCGGGGTGGTGGGGATGGGATGGGATGGGATGGGATGGGATGAGGATGAGGATGAGGATGGGGTAGGAATGCACGTATTTTCTCGGAGCAGGTGCCCCCCTGCCCCACCAAACCCCAGGGGAGGCTGGGGAGAGCCATGGACGCCGCTGCCCTCTCCCGCAGCCTCCCGCAGCCCCCTCCTCGTCCGTCATTGCCCACGGTGCAGAGGTTTAATTTCGAGCGATTCAAATCACCGCTTTTAATCGCCAGCTAAATCAGCGAGCAGGAAACCTTGATTTAAGCCGGCGCTTCTCATCGTCTGCGCTCGCAGCCCCCACCCCACCCCCCCCCCAGCCTCCCAGGGGCCGCGCTCCCCTCTCGCTGGGCGGCTGCTGGCTCCCCCCTCGCGGCTCGCACCCGTCAGCACTTCGTTAATGTGCGGGAGCAGCGTTTTGGAAGCGCTGCTGCTGGAGCACGGCGCCTGCGTGCCGGCAGCGCTGGGTGCCCCCTGCACCGCGCCGGGGGTGCCCCGCCGCCGCCTGCCCCCGCTGCTGCGCCCGCGGCCAGCTCCGCTTCTGACCCTAGGCAGGCTTTTTTATGAGAAACAGCACGTAGAGTAAGGCCGGGGGCTCTGCTAAACATCAAATTTCCTGTGCGAGTGATCAATCGCAAGCCGGTTTCCCATCGTGGCTTCGCTGCAGGGTTTGCCCTTTGCGGTGCCGGCTTCGCCGCGCACTTCGACCACTCGCCATGAATTATCGGCGTCTGTCTGTCCTGCCCTGCGAGGAGCACCGAGCCGTGCTGTGCTTGAATCCCGTCCCCTTCTCTGGTGCCCGCACCCTGCCGCCTCCCCGCTGCTCCCACCACGTGCCGCGGTCCCCCCTGTGCCGGGGCAGCCCCGTCCCCGGCCGTTGCGGTGCCGGTCCCAGGGTGGTGCGGGGCGGCTCTCAGACCCCGCAGCACCAGCCCTGCGCCCCGGCAGCCTGATCCTTCCCCAGGCCGAGCACCCACGAAGGCTCCCGGGGCCGTGCCGTGAGCTGGGGGTGGCGGCAGCACCGGCCTCAGCGCGCGCCGCCCGTCCCGCGTCCCGCAGAGCGCTGCTCTGCCCTTCCCCGTTACAGACCGACAGCCGCTCAATGTAATTCTTGGCACTTCGTTAATAACAAATTATGTAAAATAAAATTAATAATGCAGCACTTCCCCGTTTAATAAGCTGCGCCTCCGTGGCAGCGGAGCAGCCTGGCTCGGGCAGCGCGCTGCACCAGGGGACCCCGGGGCTCTCACCCCGCTCCGCACCTGGGGAAACCAAGTCGGGGAGCGGCGGCTGCGCCGCGGCAGCTCCGGGTCGTGGTTTGGGTCTGGGGCACGTGGGGCACAGCCCGGCCTCTGCGCCGAGCCGAAGAGCCAGGCCTGCAGCACTCGGCCTTTTTTTTTTTTTTTTTTCCAGTATTTCAATTCCCAGCGATGGCTGATGAGATTGGGGGGTAGGGCTGGTGCTTGACCTGCCCGCGCGGCTGTAATAATAGGGCAGAATTAATACCTGCTTATCAGGAGCTCTCAGCCAGCGCTATCGTGCCGGCGGCTATTAGAGGTAATGGGAGCAGCCTGGAATTAGGCTCGGTGCTTGAGGCAACCGGGGACGTCCCCCTCCGGCACGAGGCAGGGGCGCAGCACTAACCCCACTCTGCGGGCTCATCCCCGTGCCCCCCGCACTGCCAGCTCCTCCTTGGCCCAGCCCAGGGTCTGTCGTGGGCTCTGCACGGGCCCCGTGCCCACCAGCTGGGGGGTCTGGGGGTTTTGGGGGGCCAGGGGGTGTTAAGGTGCACCTAGGCTGGAGGTGGCACTGCCACGTGGTAAAATCTTTGTGCGCTGCCTTCCTCCACTAAGTGTGCACTTGGGGTTTTCTCCCCGGCACTGCCTTTCCCAGTGATTATTTAGGAATTGTGCAGGGAGCAGCTCCCGGCGTGGGGTCTTTGCAACCCCCTGGGTACGTGGGGTGGCCCCGTCCCACCCCACGGGGTCCTGCAGCGAAGCCCGGTGCCAGGCGGGAGCAGCGAGGCCTGGCACTGCTTTGGCTGCGCCGCGTGGAGCCGGGGAATCAATTTTCATTTCCTCGCCCGTATAGTTTTACGGCCCATGAAGCTGCACGAGCCCTGCGGCCGCCGTAAAGGGAAGGAGCAGCGCTGCTGCCGGCCAAGAGCCCGAAGCCTCCGGCCGTGCGCAGGGTTGGGGCGGCCACCGGGCCACCGGTGCTGCCGGGGTGGGCGCAGGGGTACGCGCCGGCCCCCTCCCAACATCTCCCTCTCCCCCTGCAGGTATCGAGTGTCCCCGCGGAGCCAGGAACCTGCCGGGTTTGGTGCAGGAGGGGGAACCCTTCAGCGAGGAGGCCACGCACTTCACCAAGGAGCTGGTGCTGCAGCGAGAGGTAGGAGCGCGCGGCGCGGCGCGGGCGATGCCAGGGGGTGCCGACCGCCTTGCCAGAGGGCTGCGGGCAGACGCAGCGGGTGGGGGCTTTCTGCCTCACGGGAATTGCCACATTCATGTGCCACCGAGTGTCCCCACTGCCGGGTTTGGGTCTGGGCACAGCTGGGGGACGCAGCCCCTGCGCTGTCCCATGGCTCTGGCACAGCTCGGGGGCTGAGGTGTCTGTGCCGCGTGCGAGGGGGGGGACGAGAGCCCTGTGCCACTGCTGGTCGTGGCACGCTGGTGGCACGGGAATGGTGCTTTGCGTTGGAAGTCAATGCGTAAATCCCGGAGGTGGTGTCCTCCCACCACCCCTAAATCTCCTCTTGTGCCGGGGCAGGTGGGAGAGCGCTCTCTTGCCTCTTCTTTTACCTTTGTATTTGTGTGGAAGGCGCTAACTTGTGCCGGGCACGGCACGGGGGGACGCATCCTGCAGGGTGCCGGGTGAGGGTGCTGCGTGTGCCCCAGAAAGGTCGCAAAGGCGGTGCCCCGATAAGCACCTGGCAATGACGCCGGCAAAAAAAGGAAAGCACAGAGATGATGCTTGCAGAAAGGGAAAGTGCCGAGGAAGCACGAAGCGGCGCAGCTCACCCGCTGCGCACGGGGGCTCCAGGCCAGAGCGGGGCGGAGAGGACAGGGTGAGGAGGAGGAAGGGCTCAGGCTGCAGGGGCCAGGTGCAGAGGGGGTGACCCCAGCCCTGGGTGTCACCGTGCCCCCCCTGTACTGATGGGGGTACCTGCTCCGTGCCGCTGCATCTCCTGCACACGGAACTCGCTCCTTGTCTGGCATGGCTCTCGCGGGGACCCCGGCTCCTCGGGGGGTGTCTGTGTACCCACCGCCCATCTCTGCCCTTTGGTCCCTTTCCCAGCCGTTAGCTTTAGGTTGACTCAAGCAGCCGCTACCTCAAGGTCTGCCAGAACCCGGGCACGGGCTCTATGCATCCCCTGGGCTGGCTCGGGGCAATGGAGATGCCACCGTGGGTGCCCCTGGATCTGTCCCTGCCTGCTGGGACACGTGGGGAGCTGCTAGGGGCTGCTGCACCGTGTTTGATTTTCCTGCTGGGATGGGACAGCCACGTTTCCGTCCTCTCCATCCCACAGCCAGTGGCGCTTCCAGCTCCACAGCCTCCCCACATCCACTCAGGGACAGAAGGCACCAGGCGCTGCGCTTGCCTCATCCTTGTCACCCCCCATGTCCCCAGTGCGAGCAGGGGGGCACCAAACTGGGCCCCTGTGAGCACAGGGGGTGGGAGAAGTGCAGGAGTTAGAGCAGATCCAGGTCCTCTGCGGTGCTTCGCGTTGCCCTCTGCGGAGCCGCGGTGCGCAGCGGGCGCACGGAGGACGCGTGGCCTTGGCAGGGTGGATGTGTGGCACGTGAAGGGCTCCTGCACCACGGGTGCACCGGGGACGCAGGATGGGTGCACCACAAACGCGCGGCGGGGGCACGCAGGGTGCACAGAGAGCGAGCAGGGGGTGCCCAGCAGCTGCGCAGGGACGCGCCGCGAGCGCACAGCGGATGCCCAGCAGATGCGCGGCGGGTGCACAGAGGATGCGCAGCAGATGCGCAGCAGATGCACAATGGATGCACAGGGGGCGCACAGCGGGTGCGGGGTGGGTGTGCGGCAGATGCACGGCAGATGCACGGCAGAAGCACAACGGATGCACGGCACGTGCCTGGCGGACACGCGGCAGGTGCACGGCGGGTGCGCAATGGATGCACAGCGGATACACCGGGGATGCACAGCGGAGACACGTGGGTGCTTGAGGGATGCACGGAGGATGCACGGAGGATGCACAGAGGATGCACGGAGGAAGCACACAGGATGCACAATGGTTGCACAGAGGATGCATGGAGGATGCACAGAGGATGCACAGAGGATGCACGGAGGATGCACGGAGGATGCATGGAGGATGCATGGAGGAAGCACACAGGATGCACAACGGTTGCACAGAGGATGCATGGAGGATGCACAGTGGTTGCACGGAGGATGCACAAAGAATGCACAGAGGATGCACAATGGTTGCATGGAGGATGCACGGAGGATGCACAGAGGATGCACAGAGGATGCACAATGGTTGCATGGAGGATGCACGGTGGATGCAAAGCAGTTGCAGGGTGGGTGTGCAGCAGATGCTCAGCAGAAGCCCAGCAAAAGCACAGCGGGTGCCGGGCAGATGGGTGGTGGATGCTCAGCAGATACACGGGGGATGCACCGCGGGTGCTGGGCGGATGCAGGGCAGATGCAGGGCAGATGCACAGTGGGTGCACGCTGGGTGTGCGGCAGATGCTGGAGCTGCTGCGGGAAGCAGGGGCCGATCCAGCACCTCCATGGCACCGGCGCGAGGCCGGGCCGCGGGCTGGCTCCTCAGGGCCACCCTTGGAGGGAGCCGCGGCCGGGCCGACCTTGCGTGGCCTCAGCGAATGCTAATTACAGAAATCGCCCCGCAGGGGAGCAGCTTTAGATTCTGAGATGAAAAACCATAAATTACTTTCTTTTGATCTTCTGAAGGAGAAAGCATCCGGGCGCCCCGAGAGCCGTGTGCCGGTCACCGCGGCCCCGCTGCTCTCGATGGGGGCACGGCCGGGGCCGTGCAGGGTGTCTGGGGTGTCTGGCCAGCTCTCCTGTGAGCGCCGGGGGCGTTTGCAGGGTTCGGCGTGAACCTGCCTCCCGTCCCCGCCTCCCCTGTCTGTAATGTGTGCTCATTAAGGCCTCTTGATATGAAAATTCACCAACTCGTGCGACTGCTCTGATTGAAACTTCTGTGCCACCCGAGCGCGAGATCCATTTTGTGTAATTACGCCGTGATTCATAATTTCAATATAGGATAAAAAATGCCCTCCGCAGCCTTGAGCCATCTCCCTGAACGACTGTCAGGATAACACCGCGCTCTCCGGGCGCCGCTGGCTTTTATCTTCCCCTCGCTCCTGGGACCCCGGGGAGACAGAACTGCCACCCCCCGGCGGGCACAGGGCACGTGTGCTCCAGGCACAGGGCACGGCCCCGCCGCGTGCTGGGAGCAGCGGGAGAGGAGGGGACAGGGTGGGGACGGGGCTCAGGTCGGGAGGCTCCATCCCTTCTGGGCTCCTTGCATGGTGCCAGCCACATCCCATGCACCCCACTGGGCTTCTCTCCAACATTTTGGAGGCTCCCGGTGCTACGCCCCCCATGCCTCGACCCCTTCAGCCTTTGGTCCCAGCCAGGCTCGATGCGCACCGAGGTTTGATGGGGCACCTCTCCAACAAAACCACAGCTGCCTCCCTGGTGGAGCCACGCAGCATCAGAGGGCACAGGGTCCCCATGGGGTGCCCAGGGCCACGCTCCTGACACCCTGCAGGCAGGCAGTGCTGCTGCCAACCCCGGGATGGGGGCACGGGGGTCCCCTCCCTGGTGCTTTCGTGGCTCCTGCCTCCCAGCCCCACAGTCCCAGCTCCGGCTCCTTGTCTCGTGCCCCGCACCGCATCCCCACAGACCCTGGTGGCCACGTGCCCGGGGTTCCTGCAGCTTTTCCCGCAGCCCCACAGCGCCTGGGGACGATCCCAGGGGCACGTTTGCAGCAGGAAACCCGAGCGCAGAGCAGCGGAGAGGCGCGAGGCTGCGGTGGCGTTAATCCTTCCTGCCAGCGAGGAGCCCGAGCAGGGCGGCTTAATAAAGACAATTCCCCGGGGGGGACGGAGCCGCGGCGAGGCAGGGGAGCTGGCGGCAGGGTGGGCGGCGTGTGCCTGGGCTGCAGCTTGCGAGCCACCAGCAGCGCTGCCCCCACCGGCACGTCCCTGCGTCCCCACGTCCCCTGGGTGCTGCTGCCCCATCCTCGGGCTTCGGTGCCCACCTGGGCTCAGCCTTTGCCGTGTCCCAGTCATCCCCAGGGGCTCTTGAATCGTGGCAGCTCCCCATGGGACATGGGGACAGGGTGTCTGCCCCTCGGTGAGACATGGGGACAGGGTGACAGCCCCCTCCCCGGGGCGCAGAGGTCGGCGCCATCCCCATTGCGTCCCTGCAGCTTGCCTCCAGCGTGGCGATGTGTTTGGGGGTTCCATCACACCGTCCATCTGTCCGTCCATCCATCCACCCACCGCTGGCTCTGTCAGCGCCGTGGGGACACATAGCGTGGCCGACAGATGGAAGCATCCAAGGGAAGCCGGGGGGGGACACGTCGCCAGACCCCCCGCACCACCAAACCCCGCTGCTGCCAAAACCATGGCCAGGGGTCCCCAACCGCCCCGTCCCCATGAGGTGCTCGGTGTTTCAGCACCCAGTTCCACATGGGAAGCTGCAGTGAGGCCCCGCTCCTGTCGGCAGGGGCTCACCTCAGGGCCGGGGCAGTGATCTGGGAGCGGGCTCAGCTCCATGGTCTTCGTTGGGGGCCGCTCATCCCCCCCCCAGCAGGCAGCAGCGCCAGCGCCACGCTCGCCGGCCTCCCCCGCCTCCCCCGGCACCTCGGGCGCTTGAAAGGTTTTCTCTTCGTAATCTCAGCTCCTCAAGCGTGCCAGGTCAGCAAGCTTTTAAACTCTTTTGCTAAATGCTCAAGTCCTCCAGGAGCTGAGCAGAAAGCAGCTCTTTTATTTTTTATTTTTCCCCTTTTTTTTTTCTTTTGCCTCGCCTCCCCTCCTGTTTCACTCGTGCGTTGTAGGCGCTGGGGCTTAATGCAAGAGGAGAGCCCTTCGGGCACACAGGGACAGGGATGGGGATGGGGACAGGATGGGGACGGGGATGGGGACGGGATGGTGAAGGAGATGGGGAGGGGGATGGGGACAGGATGGTGATGGAGATGGGGATGTGGATGGGGACAGGATGGTGATGGGGATGTAGGCAGGGATGGGGATGGGGACAGGATGGTGACGTTGATGGGGACATGCATGGGGACAGGGTGGTGATGCTGTATCTGGAAAGGGACGAGTTTGGGGAGCAGGAAGACTTTGCTTCTTGCTGGGCTGGAAGCCAATGTCCCCTACACTGCGTGTGCGTGTCCGCACCGTGTCCCCGGCGCCTGGTGGCCACGCAGGTGTTGTGTGTCCCCCCGGGGGCCACGCAGGTGTTGTGTGTCCCCTGGGGACACGCAGGTGTCGCGCTGGCTGGGAGAGCAGAAGGTGGGAATCTGGAGAGGCACGTGCCTTGCTGTGCCGTGCTGTGCCGTGCCAAGTTATGCCGTGCCGTGCCGTGCCACGCTGTGCCGCACCGCGCCGTGCCATGCAGCCAGGCAGGAAGCCCGTACTGCTGGGGCTCTGGTGCCAGCACATTTTTAGCAGCTTTTTCCCCTGATTCTGGCTAGGCGGATCAGGGCCCGGCAGGGAAGTGACCGCTGGCAGCGCCGCAGGCTCCTGGAGCACGCCGGCAGCCGGCGTTGGCGCATTTGGGTGCCACGAGCACCCCGGGCACGGCGCTCAGCCCCGCGTGGTGCTGCTCCAGCACATGGGTCCGCCGAGACGGCCCGGCTCAGCCGGCCTGGCTGGGATGAGGCCGAGAATTACGGCGTGCTGTTACCGAAACTGCTCCCTGCGGCCACCTCTCGGGCTCGTAACACACGACCCATTACGCAGGACGGCGCGGCCGTTCCCTCACAGCACCGCGGGCACATTGCCTGGGCAGCGAACAGCACCCGGCGGCGCTGGGCAGGGACCCCCTGTGGGTGCTGGATTTTGGGGGCCGGTCCCTTCCCATCGCCAGCCCCCCCCGTGGGGATGGAGCCGACCTTTGCTGCCGTTGCTGGAGTCC
>NW_023312214.1:0-10574 GCF_011077185.1 Oxyura jamaicensis
GGCTGTACAGGCTATATGGGATGTGGGGGCTGTATGGGATGCAGGGGATGTGGGGGCTGCCCAGGCATTCTCCCGTCTCCATCGGGACAAGTGCCTCCATCCACTTCTTATCACAGATCCTCTGATAACGGGGCCATCGTCACCCCTGTACCGCTTCGCACCTCGCAAACGGGGGCCAAGAAGTGGGACCCCCCCAGCACCCAAGAACCTGACAACCTGCCCCTGCGCCTGGGCAGCGTGGGTTTAGCGCTCCTGCCACCGGTCCTGGCGGCACTGTGCCACGCCGGGGGTCCCCGGCCATGCCCCCCTACCCGGCTGCGGACGGCGCACTTGGGGCTGCGCCCGGCCGCCCCCCGCCTCCCCGCTGCCGTCTGTTTCCCTGTTCCCGACAGCCTCTATTTTGGTAGGGACTGGTGTTAAAAATAACGCCGCGCTCCCACACGGGCTGCGCGGCAGCAGCCAAGTTGCCATCACGACTCGAGGCCGCCGCGCGTGCCAGCGCCGTGGGCACCGCCTGCACCGGGACGCCGCGGCTCGGGCACGGCGCACGCGAGGGAGGGGACGGCGGCGTCACCGGGCGTCCCTGGGGGCCAGCTCTGCGCCCCACCGGAGCACGGCACGTGTACTGTGGCAGGATCCGGCCCCGAGCCTCGCGTCCTTCTCGTGCACCGAGGTCTGGCGCGGGGCTTCAACATTCAGGTCTCGCTTCTGCGCTGCCCGCAATTACTGGGCGGCTCCGTTCCGGTGACTGATGCTCCCGCGCGGCTTCTGTCCTCCCTTCTGTTCGCCTTTTCTATTTCTCAAAGACCCTATAAATCCTGCCGGAGATCAATCTCAGGCATTCGTCAGGAGCAGAAGTGCTCCAGGAGGGAGCGCGGGGCGCCGAGACCTCACGCCGCTGCCTCTGCCTGCCTCTCCGTGCCGGTGGGGAAGGCGACAGCGCGGCGAAGGGAAAAGGGGGTGCGCCGAGCCCCCCGGGGAGGAGATGCAGGCGCCTGCCCCGCTCTGCTGCCCGTGCTGCTGCTGTCACCAAGTTTTGTTTTGTGCCCATGGGGCAGCCGTTGAGGGACGTGCCAGGTTAGTTTTCATGTGCCCCTAAAAATGCCCAACACCGTTCCAAGCCGATGCTCCACCGCATCTCCCCATGGCTTGGGGGGGCGCACGGGGGCGTTTGCAGTGCGATGCTCATCCCCGGCCCTCGCCCTCCTCCTGTCCCTGCAGCCCCCTGCCCCGGCCGCCCCCATCACTGCCAGGCTCCAGCCGGGGCTCGCTGCCCGGCGGCGCTGAGCAGAAGTGATTTGTAGCGGAGTTATTTTGGGACCCCAGGGGAAAGCAGCGGCAGCCGCACGCTGCAGTGTTTTAAACTGCATCCCTCATCTGCGCAGATTAATACATTACGGCTTCCCGGGAAGAGCATCAGAGCCGCGTCTTCGGGTTTATTTAGTTTTTTCAAGAGCTGTGCAACTTTGATGGCTGTGCTCACATCGCTGCCGGGCGTCCCCCTCCCCGTGCCGCGTGGCGGATGCGTAGTGCTGGGGTCGGGCGTGCTCATCGCATCCTTCCTGGGTGCCTTTTTTTTTTTTTTTCCCCAAAAAAAGCAGGCTTCGCTCGTGTGGTTTCAGGAGGCATCAGGGGCTGTGAGCGTACCCAACGCGGCATCCGGCGCAGGGTCTGGGGGCTCGTGCATGCAGCGCTCAGTGCCCCCCCCCAGCCCATGCCGGGCTGCGGCAGCGCCGCGCTCCTAATTGGTGTTTGGGGTTTAAGCACTTGGACGCTTCCTCGGCTGCTGCTTCAGATCACTTTCTGCAAAAAAAGCATCTTTCGCCGCTGTTGGAGGCTGCTAGCGCACAGCCGCGGCTCCCTCCCCCCCCCCAGCCCCTGCTCGCTGCGCAGAGGAGGAGGAGGAGGAGGAGGAGGAGGAGGAAGGGCGCCAGAATCCTCCTGGCGAAGGCAGGAGCCCTGGCAAACACCTCGTGCCGCTCTCACGTGTGTCCCCAAATGGTGCACGGCGCACAAGGGGGGTGCACACTCGCTCACATGCCTGCCCCCACGCTCCCCCCCCCCCCCGCCCGGGGAGCCCCCTGGGGCCGGGCTCAGCTCGCTGACGAAGCCGCTGGCTCGCCCACTCTTCCACCCCGAGTTTCCAGAAATCCTCTGTTCCTACCCTGTTTTTTTGGGGGCAGGCGGTGAGGACGCTCCAGAGGCTGCTGCGGGGGCCGGGATGGGGCACGGGCAGGGCTGGGGGCTCCCCTCGCCCCGGGGGGGGGGGGCTCTGGGGGGGCTGGCAGCTGGCTGCTGCATGTCACCGCTGCCAAACTCCTGCCAGACTGCCTGGAAATGGTTTGCTTCCCTTGGAGACAGCACGGAGGAGAGGGGGGAGGGAAAAGGGGGGAAAAAAAGGCTTTTTTGGCTGCCACCGCGCTCCAGCTCTGCAGTCGTGGTGATGGCCAGGGTGGGAGGCAGCGGGGTGGTGGGGATGGGATGGGATGGGATGGGATGGGATGAGGATGAGGATGAGGATGGGGTAGGAATGCACGTATTTTCTCGGAGCAGGTGCCCCCCTGCCCCACCAAACCCCAGGGGAGGCTGGGGAGAGCCATGGACGCCGCTGCCCTCTCCCGCAGCCTCCCGCAGCCCCCTCCTCGTCCGTCATTGCCCACGGTGCAGAGGTTTAATTTCGAGCGATTCAAATCACCGCTTTTAATCGCCAGCTAAATCAGCGAGCAGGAAACCTTGATTTAAGCCGGCGCTTCTCATCGTCTGCGCTCGCAGCCCCCACCCCACCCCCCCCCCAGCCTCCCAGGGGCCGCGCTCCCCTCTCGCTGGGCGGCTGCTGGCTCCCCCCTCGCGGCTCGCACCCGTCAGCACTTCGTTAATGTGCGGGAGCAGCGTTTTGGAAGCGCTGCTGCTGGAGCACGGCGCCTGCGTGCCGGCAGCGCTGGGTGCCCCCTGCACCGCGCCGGGGGTGCCCCGCCGCCGCCTGCCCCCGCTGCTGCGCCCGCGGCCAGCTCCGCTTCTGACCCTAGGCAGGCTTTTTTATGAGAAACAGCACGTAGAGTAAGGCCGGGGGCTCTGCTAAACATCAAATTTCCTGTGCGAGTGATCAATCGCAAGCCGGTTTCCCATCGTGGCTTCGCTGCAGGGTTTGCCCTTTGCGGTGCCGGCTTCGCCGCGCACTTCGACCACTCGCCATGAATTATCGGCGTCTGTCTGTCCTGCCCTGCGAGGAGCACCGAGCCGTGCTGTGCTTGAATCCCGTCCCCTTCTCTGGTGCCCGCACCCTGCCGCCTCCCCGCTGCTCCCACCACGTGCCGCGGTCCCCCCTGTGCCGGGGCAGCCCCGTCCCCGGCCGTTGCGGTGCCGGTCCCAGGGTGGTGCGGGGCGGCTCTCAGACCCCGCAGCACCAGCCCTGCGCCCCGGCAGCCTGATCCTTCCCCAGGCCGAGCACCCACGAAGGCTCCCGGGGCCGTGCCGTGAGCTGGGGGTGGCGGCAGCACCGGCCTCAGCGCGCGCCGCCCGTCCCGCGTCCCGCAGAGCGCTGCTCTGCCCTTCCCCGTTACAGACCGACAGCCGCTCAATGTAATTCTTGGCACTTCGTTAATAACAAATTATGTAAAATAAAATTAATAATGCAGCACTTCCCCGTTTAATAAGCTGCGCCTCCGTGGCAGCGGAGCAGCCTGGCTCGGGCAGCGCGCTGCACCAGGGGACCCCGGGGCTCTCACCCCGCTCCGCACCTGGGGAAACCAAGTCGGGGAGCGGCGGCTGCGCCGCGGCAGCTCCGGGTCGTGGTTTGGGTCTGGGGCACGTGGGGCACAGCCCGGCCTCTGCGCCGAGCCGAAGAGCCAGGCCTGCAGCACTCGGCCTTTTTTTTTTTTTTTTTCCAGTATTTCAATTCCCAGCGATGGCTGATGAGATTGGGGGGTAGGGCTGGTGCTTGACCTGCCCGCGCGGCTGTAATAATAGGGCAGAATTAATACCTGCTTATCAGGAGCTCTCAGCCAGCGCTATCGTGCCGGCGGCTATTAGAGGTAATGGGAGCAGCCTGGAATTAGGCTCGGTGCTTGAGGCAACCGGGGACGTCCCCCTCCGGCACGAGGCAGGGGCGCAGCACTAACCCCACTCTGCGGGCTCATCCCCGTGCCCCCCGCACTGCCAGCTCCTCCTTGGCCCAGCCCAGGGTCTGTCGTGGGCTCTGCACGGGCCCCGTGCCCACCAGCTGGGGGGTCTGGGGGTTTTGGGGGGCCAGGGGGTGTTAAGGTGCACCTAGGCTGGAGGTGGCACTGCCACGTGGTAAAATCTTTGTGCGCTGCCTTCCTCCACTAAGTGTGCACTTGGGGTTTTCTCCCCGGCACTGCCTTTCCCAGTGATTATTTAGGAATTGTGCAGGGAGCAGCTCCCGGCGTGGGGTCTTTGCAACCCCCTGGGTACGTGGGGTGGCCCCGTCCCACCCCACGGGGTCCTGCAGCGAAGCCCGGTGCCAGGCGGGAGCAGCGAGGCCTGGCACTGCTTTGGCTGCGCCGCGTGGAGCCGGGGAATCAATTTTCATTTCCTCGCCCGTATAGTTTTACGGCCCATGAAGCTGCACGAGCCCTGCGGCCGCCGTAAAGGGAAGGAGCAGCGCTGCTGCCGGCCAAGAGCCCGAAGCCTCCGGCCGTGCGCAGGGTTGGGGCGGCCACCGGGCCACCGGTGCTGCCGGGGTGGGCGCAGGGGTACGCGCCGGCCCCCTCCCAACATCTCCCTCTCCCCCTGCAGGTATCGAGTGTCCCCGCGGAGCCAGGAACCTGCCGGGTTTGGTGCAGGAGGGGGAACCCTTCAGCGAGGAGGCCACGCACTTCACCAAGGAGCTGGTGCTGCAGCGAGAGGTAGGAGCGCGCGGCGCGGCGCGGGCGATGCCAGGGGGTGCCGACCGCCTTGCCAGAGGGCTGCGGGCAGACGCAGCGGGTGGGGGCTTTCTGCCTCACGGGAATTGCCACATTCATGTGCCACCGAGTGTCCCCACTGCCGGGTTTGGGTCTGGGCACAGCTGGGGGACGCAGCCCCTGCGCTGTCCCATGGCTCTGGCACAGCTCGGGGGCTGAGGTGTCTGTGCCGCGTGCGAGGGGGGGACGAGAGCCCTGTGCCACTGCTGGTCGTGGCACGCTGGTGGCACGGGAATGGTGCTTTGCGTTGGAAGTCAATGCGTAAATCCCGGAGGTGGTGTCCTCCCACCACCCCTAAATCTCCTCTTGTGCCGGGGCAGGTGGGAGAGCGCTCTCTTGCCTCTTCTTTTACCTTTGTATTTGTGTGGAAGGCGCTAACTTGTGCCGGGCACGGCACGGGGGGACGCATCCTGCAGGGTGCCGGGTGAGGGTGCTGCGTGTGCCCCAGAAAGGTCGCAAAGGCGGTGCCCCGATAAGCACCTGGCAATGACGCCGGCAAAAAAAGGAAAGCACAGAGATGATGCTTGCAGAAAGGGAAAGTGCCGAGGAAGCACGAAGCGGCGCAGCTCACCCGCTGCGCACGGGGGCTCCAGGCCAGAGCGGGGCGGAGAGGACAGGGTGAGGAGGAGGAAGGGCTCAGGCTGCAGGGGCCAGGTGCAGAGGGGGTGACCCCAGCCCTGGGTGTCACCGTGCCCCCCCTGTACTGATGGGGGTACCTGCTCCGTGCCGCTGCATCTCCTGCACACGGAACTCGCTCCTTGTCTGGCATGGCTCTCGCGGGGACCCCGGCTCCTCGGGGGGTGTCTGTGTACCCACCGCCCATCTCTGCCCTTTGGTCCCTTTCCCAGCCGTTAGCTTTAGGTTGACTCAAGCAGCCGCTACCTCAAGGTCTGCCAGAACCCGGGCACGGGCTCTATGCATCCCCTGGGCTGGCTCGGGGCAATGGAGATGCCACCGTGGGTGCCCCTGGATCTGTCCCTGCCTGCTGGGACACGTGGGGAGCTGCTAGGGGCTGCTGCACCGTGTTTGATTTTCCTGCTGGGATGGGACAGCCACGTTTCCGTCCTCTCCATCCCACAGCCAGTGGCGCTTCCAGCTCCACAGCCTCCCCACATCCACTCAGGGACAGAAGGCACCAGGCGCTGCGCTTGCCTCATCCTTGTCACCCCCCATGTCCCCAGTGCGAGCAGGGGGGCACCAAACTGGGCCCCTGTGAGCACAGGGGGTGGGAGAAGTGCAGGAGTTAGAGCAGATCCAGGTCCTCTGCGGTGCTTCGCGTTGCCCTCTGCGGAGCCGCGGTGCGCAGCGGGCGCACGGAGGACGCGTGGCCTTGGCAGGGTGGATGTGTGGCACGTGAAGGGCTCCTGCACCACGGGTGCACCGGGGACGCAGGATGGGTGCACCACAAACGCGCGGCGGGGGCACGCAGGGTGCACAGAGAGCGAGCAGGGGGTGCCCAGCAGCTGCGCAGGGACGCGCCGCGAGCGCACAGCGGATGCCCAGCAGATGCGCGGCGGGTGCACAGAGGATGCGCAGCAGATGCGCAGCAGATGCACAATGGATGCACAGGGGGCGCACAGCGGGTGCGGGGTGGGTGTGCGGCAGATGCACGGCAGATGCACGGCAGAAGCACAACGGATGCACGGCACGTGCCTGGCGGACACGCGGCAGGTGCACGGCGGGTGCGCAATGGATGCACAGCGGATACACCGGGGATGCACAGCGGAGACACGTGGGTGCTTGAGGGATGCACGGAGGATGCACGGAGGATGCACAGAGGATGCACGGAGGAAGCACACAGGATGCACAATGGTTGCACAGAGGATGCATGGAGGATGCACAGAGGATGCACAGAGGATGCACGGAGGATGCACGGAGGATGCATGGAGGATGCATGGAGGAAGCACACAGGATGCACAACGGTTGCACAGAGGATGCATGGAGGATGCACAGTGGTTGCACGGAGGATGCACAAAGAATGCACAGAGGATGCACAATGGTTGCATGGAGGATGCACGGAGGATGCACAGAGGATGCACAGAGGATGCACAATGGTTGCATGGAGGATGCACGGTGGATGCAAAGCAGTTGCAGGGTGGGTGTGCAGCAGATGCTCAGCAGAAGCCCAGCAAAAGCACAGCGGGTGCCGGGCAGATGGGTGGTGGATGCTCAGCAGATACACGGGGGATGCACCGCGGGTGCTGGGCGGATGCAGGGCAGATGCAGGGCAGATGCACAGTGGGTGCACGCTGGGTGTGCGGCAGATGCTGGAGCTGCTGCGGGAAGCAGGGGCCGATCCAGCACCTCCATGGCACCGGCGCGAGGCCGGGCCGCGGGCTGGCTCCTCAGGGCCACCCTTGGAGGGAGCCGCGGCCGGGCCGACCTTGCGTGGCCTCAGCGAATGCTAATTACAGAAATCGCCCCGCAGGGGAGCAGCTTTAGATTCTGAGATGAAAAACCATAAATTACTTTCTTTTGATCTTCTGAAGGAGAAAGCATCCGGGCGCCCCGAGAGCCGTGTGCCGGTCACCGCGGCCCCGCTGCTCTCGATGGGGGCACGGCCGGGGCCGTGCAGGGTGTCTGGGGTGTCTGGCCAGCTCTCCTGTGAGCGCCGGGGGCGTTTGCAGGGTTCGGCGTGAACCTGCCTCCCGTCCCCGCCTCCCCTGTCTGTAATGTGTGCTCATTAAGGCCTCTTGATATGAAAATTCACCAACTCGTGCGACTGCTCTGATTGAAACTTCTGTGCCACCCGAGCGCGAGATCCATTTTGTGTAATTACGCCGTGATTCATAATTTCAATATAGGATAAAAAATGCCCTCCGCAGCCTTGAGCCATCTCCCTGAACGACTGTCAGGATAACACCGCGCTCTCCGGGCGCCGCTGGCTTTTATCTTCCCCTCGCTCCTGGGACCCCGGGGAGACAGAACTGCCACCCCCCGGCGGGCACAGGGCACGTGTGCTCCAGGCACAGGGCACGGCCCCGCCGCGTGCTGGGAGCAGCGGGAGAGGAGGGGACAGGGTGGGGACGGGGCTCAGGTCGGGAGGCTCCATCCCTTCTGGGCTCCTTGCATGGTGCCAGCCACATCCCATGCACCCCACTGGGCTTCTCTCCAACATTTTGGAGGCTCCCGGTGCTACGCCCCCCATGCCTCGACCCCTTCAGCCTTTGGTCCCAGCCAGGCTCGATGCGCACCGAGGTTTGATGGGGCACCTCTCCAACAAAACCACAGCTGCCTCCCTGGTGGAGCCACGCAGCATCAGAGGGCACAGGGTCCCCATGGGGTGCCCAGGGCCACGCTCCTGACACCCTGCAGGCAGGCAGTGCTGCTGCCAACCCCGGGATGGGGGCACGGGGGTCCCCTCCCTGGTGCTTTCGTGGCTCCTGCCTCCCAGCCCCACAGTCCCAGCTCCGGCTCCTTGTCTCGTGCCCCGCACCGCATCCCCACAGACCCTGGTGGCCACGTGCCCGGGGTTCCTGCAGCTTTTCCCGCAGCCCCACAGCGCCTGGGGACGATCCCAGGGGCACGTTTGCAGCAGGAAACCCGAGCGCAGAGCAGCGGAGAGGCGCGAGGCTGCGGTGGCGTTAATCCTTCCTGCCAGCGAGGAGCCCGAGCAGGGCGGCTTAATAAAGACAATTCCCCGGGGGGGACGGAGCCGCGGCGAGGCAGGGGAGCTGGCGGCAGGGTGGGCGGCGTGTGCCTGGGCTGCAGCTTGCGAGCCACCAGCAGCGCTGCCCCCACCGGCACGTCCCTGCGTCCCCACGTCCCCTGGGTGCTGCTGCCCCATCCTCGGGCTTCGGTGCCCACCTGGGCTCAGCCTTTGCCGTGTCCCAGTCATCCCCAGGGGCTCTTGAATCGTGGCAGCTCCCCATGGGACATGGGGACAGGGTGTCTGCCCCTCGGTGAGACATGGGGACAGGGTGACAGCCCCCTCCCCGGGGCGCAGAGGTCGGCGCCATCCCCATTGCGTCCCTGCAGCTTGCCTCCAGCGTGGCGATGTGTTTGGGGGTTCCATCACACCGTCCATCTGTCCGTCCATCCATCCACCCACCGCTGGCTCTGTCAGCGCCGTGGGGACACATAGCGTGGCCGACAGATGGAAGCATCCAAGGGAAGCCGGGGGGGACACGTCGCCAGACCCCCCGCACCACCAAACCCCGCTGCTGCCAAAACCATGGCCAGGGGTCCCCAACCGCCCCGTCCCCATGAGGTGCTCGGTGTTTCAGCACCCAGTTCCACATGGGAAGCTGCAGTGAGGCCCCGCTCCTGTCGGCAGGGGCTCACCTCAGGGCCGGGGCAGTGATCTGGGAGCGGGCTCAGCTCCATGGTCTTCGTTGGGGGCCGCTCATCCCCCCCCAGCAGGCAGCAGCGCCAGCGCCACGCTCGCCGGCCTCCCCCGCCTCCCCCGGCACCTCGGGCGCTTGAAAGGTTTTCTCTTCGTAATCTCAGCTCCTCAAGCGTGCCAGGTCAGCAAGCTTTTAAACTCTTTTGCTAAATGCTCAAGTCCTCCAGGAGCTGAGCAGAAAGCAGCTCTTTTATTTTTTATTTTTCCCCTTTTTTTTTTCTTTTGCCTCGCCTCCCCTCCTGTTTCACTCGTGCGTTGTAGGCGCTGGGGCTTAATGCAAGAGGAGAGCCCTTCGGGCACACAGGGACAGGGATGGGGATGGGGACAGGATGGGGACGGGGATGGGGACAGGATGGTGATGGAGATGGGGATGTGGATGGGGACAGGATGGTGATGGGGATGTAGGCAGGGATGGGGATGGGGACAGGATGGTGACGTTGATGGGGACATGCATGGGGACAGGGTGGTGATGCTGTATCTGGAAAGGGACGAGTTTGGGGAGCAGGAAGACTTTGCTTCTTGCTGGGCTGGAAGCCAATGTCCCCTACACTGCGTGTGCGTGTCCGCACCGTGTCCCCGGCGCCTGGTGGCCACGCAGGTGTTGTGTGTCCCCCCGGGGGCCACGCAGGTGTTGTGTGTCCCCTGGGGACACGCAGGTGTCGCGCTGGCTGGGAGAGCAGAAGGTGGGAATCTGGAGAGGCACGTGCCTTGCTGTGCCGTGCTGTGCCGTGCCAAGTTATGCCGTGCCGTGCCGTGCCACGCTGTGCCGCACCGCGCCGTGCCATGCAGCCAGGCAGGAAGCCCGTACTGCTGGGGCTCTGGTGCCAGCACATTTTTAGCAGCTTTTTCCCCTGATTCTGGCTAGGCGGATCAGGGCCCGGCAGGGAAGTGACCGCTGGCAGCGCCGCAGGCTCCTGGAGCACGCCGGCAGCCGGCGTTGGCGCATTTGGGTGCCACGAGCACCCCGGGCACGGCGCTCAGCCCCGCGTGGTGCTGCTCCAGCACATGGGTCCGCCGAGACGGCCCGGCTCAGCCGGCCTGGCTGGGATGAGGCCGAGAATTACGGCGTGCTGTTACCGAAACTGCTCCCTGCGGCCACCTCTCGGGCTCGTAACACACGACCCATTACGCAGGACGGCGCGGCCGTTCCCTCACAGCACCGCGGGCACATTGCCTGGGCAGCGAACAGCACCCGGCGGCGCTGGGCAGGGACCCCCTGTGGGTGCTGGATTTTGGGGGCCGGTCCCTTCCCATCGCCAGCCCCCCCGTGGGGATGGAGCCGACCTTTGCTGCCGTTGCTGGAGTCC
>NW_023312215.1:0-1689 GCF_011077185.1 Oxyura jamaicensis
GGGTCCCAGCACCACAACCGGGGCGAGGGTCCCAGCACCACAACCGGGGCGCAGGTCCCAGCACTGCCCCTGGGGCTGCAGCACCGCCCCGGCACGGTGCGGCCGTTGGCTAATTGCCAAAGTAATTGCCTCTCATAAAATAATGAGAGACGAGGGGCATGGGGCGGCAGCGAGCCAGGGTGGGCGTTCCCCGTGCACACGCACTCCTTTTTTCCCCGTTTCCTTCAGTTTTGGCAGGAGCCGCTGCAGGCTCCCTCCCCTCGGCGCGGCGCTGCCGCAGCCGGAGCTGCCCCGGCCCCGCTGCCCCGGGGGGCGTGGGGTTCGTCCCAGAAATGGGATAAATCCCCGCGTTTCCTCAACGCCGCCTCCATTTTTTTTTTTTTTTCAACTCGAATGCAAATGAGCATCATGAAGCGAAGACAGGTCCCCTGTAAATGTGACTTCGGGGATGTTCTCCAGGGAGGCTCATGCCGTCTTCCCAGCTAAAATATATACGTCGGCGCGCTATAAATATGTGCAAATACAGAGGCACTAATTTAATCCCGCGCTCCGCTTCCCCAGCGAGACTCCGAAGCCTGACGCCGCCTTCGGGGTGCGGGGGCCCGCGGCAGCGCCAGCGGGAGGGATCCAGGGGTGGGGGGGGTGGGCACCCCGAGGCTCCCGCGCCCCGGCACCGCGCTGTCAGCCTGCGGCGGGGCACCGAGGGTCGGGGCCCTAAATGGTGCCGAGGCGACAGCGCGGCGCCGTATTTACGAGGTGGGGCGGGGGTCACGGCGTTGATCTGTGCCGGGGGGCTGAGCCGCAGCCGATCCCCCCCCCGGCACGGGTCTGGCCTCGCTCAGTGTGCCATCTCCCACGGGAGCGGCCGTAGCTCACCGGTGCCACCGCGGGACGCGGGGTCCCCGTCCGGGCGCTGCGGGGTCCCGGGGGCATCTGGACGCCGGGTGAGGAGCACTGCCCGTCTGCAGCCTCGAGTCGGGGCACGTCACTGCTTTTGGGGGAAAATAGGGCAAAAATGAGGTTTCTCCCCGAGCTGAAGGGCAGGGCTGCAGCCCTTGGAGGTTGCGCACGCTCCAGACCCTGCTCCGACGCACCCTGGAGACATCCCAGAGCCCTTCCCAACCTCATGCCCCGTGATGCCTGCTGGCAGCTGGTGCATTTTCACCCCGTTTTTGGCTTTGCCTCATTTGTTTGTTGTGTGGGGCTGCGTGGCCATAGGGTAGAGCTGGGAGCTGAGCCCCGAAATGGTGACCCCAAATGCTGCGGACCCACAGTATCAGGATGCGGTGACCCCAAATGCTGTGGCCCTGCAGCATCCGGATGCGGTGACCCCAGATGCTGCAGATGTGCGGGGTGAGGACGCAGTGTCCCCAAATGCTGCGGGTGTGCAGGGTTGGGATGTGGTGACCCCAAATTCTGCAAGTGAATGGGGTGGCGATGCGGTGACCCCAAATGATGCGGGTGTGTGGTTTTGGGACGTGGTGACCCCACACGCTGCAGATCTGCTGCATGGGATATATGGGCTGTATGGGATATATGGGCTGTATGGGATGTATGGGGTATATGGGCTGTATGGGGTATATGGGCTGTATGGGATGTATGGGATGTATGGGATGTATGGGCTGTATGGGATGTATGGGACATATGGGCTGTATGGGATGTATGGGGTATATGGGCTGTATGGGATGT
>NW_023312216.1:0-1688 GCF_011077185.1 Oxyura jamaicensis
GGGTCCCAGCACCACAACCGGGGCGAGGGTCCCAGCACCACAACCGGGGCGCAGGTCCCAGCACTGCCCCTGGGGCTGCAGCACCGCCCCGGCACGGTGCGGCCGTTGGCTAATTGCCAAAGTAATTGCCTCTCATAAAATAATGAGAGACGAGGGGCATGGGGCGGCAGCGAGCCAGGGTGGGCGTTCCCCGTGCACACGCACTCCTTTTTTCCCCGTTTCCTTCAGTTTTGGCAGGAGCCGCTGCAGGCTCCCTCCCCTCGGCGCGGCGCTGCCGCAGCCGGAGCTGCCCCGGCCCCGCTGCCCCGGGGGGCGTGGGGTTCGTCCCAGAAATGGGATAAATCCCCGCGTTTCCTCAACGCCGCCTCCATTTTTTTTTTTTTTTCAACTCGAATGCAAATGAGCATCATGAAGCGAAGACAGGTCCCCTGTAAATGTGACTTCGGGGATGTTCTCCAGGGAGGCTCATGCCGTCTTCCCAGCTAAAATATATACGTCGGCGCGCTATAAATATGTGCAAATACAGAGGCACTAATTTAATCCCGCGCTCCGCTTCCCCAGCGAGACTCCGAAGCCTGACGCCGCCTTCGGGGTGCGGGGGCCCGCGGCAGCGCCAGCGGGAGGGATCCAGGGGTGGGGGGGTGGGCACCCCGAGGCTCCCGCGCCCCGGCACCGCGCTGTCAGCCTGCGGCGGGGCACCGAGGGTCGGGGCCCTAAATGGTGCCGAGGCGACAGCGCGGCGCCGTATTTACGAGGTGGGGCGGGGGTCACGGCGTTGATCTGTGCCGGGGGGCTGAGCCGCAGCCGATCCCCCCCCCGGCACGGGTCTGGCCTCGCTCAGTGTGCCATCTCCCACGGGAGCGGCCGTAGCTCACCGGTGCCACCGCGGGACGCGGGGTCCCCGTCCGGGCGCTGCGGGGTCCCGGGGGCATCTGGACGCCGGGTGAGGAGCACTGCCCGTCTGCAGCCTCGAGTCGGGGCACGTCACTGCTTTTGGGGGAAAATAGGGCAAAAATGAGGTTTCTCCCCGAGCTGAAGGGCAGGGCTGCAGCCCTTGGAGGTTGCGCACGCTCCAGACCCTGCTCCGACGCACCCTGGAGACATCCCAGAGCCCTTCCCAACCTCATGCCCCGTGATGCCTGCTGGCAGCTGGTGCATTTTCACCCCGTTTTTGGCTTTGCCTCATTTGTTTGTTGTGTGGGGCTGCGTGGCCATAGGGTAGAGCTGGGAGCTGAGCCCCGAAATGGTGACCCCAAATGCTGCGGACCCACAGTATCAGGATGCGGTGACCCCAAATGCTGTGGCCCTGCAGCATCCGGATGCGGTGACCCCAGATGCTGCAGATGTGCGGGGTGAGGACGCAGTGTCCCCAAATGCTGCGGGTGTGCAGGGTTGGGATGTGGTGACCCCAAATTCTGCAAGTGAATGGGGTGGCGATGCGGTGACCCCAAATGATGCGGGTGTGTGGTTTTGGGACGTGGTGACCCCACACGCTGCAGATCTGCTGCATGGGATATATGGGCTGTATGGGATATATGGGCTGTATGGGATGTATGGGGTATATGGGCTGTATGGGGTATATGGGCTGTATGGGATGTATGGGATGTATGGGATGTATGGGCTGTATGGGATGTATGGGACATATGGGCTGTATGGGATGTATGGGGTATATGGGCTGTATGGGATGT
>NW_023312217.1:0-19511 GCF_011077185.1 Oxyura jamaicensis
AGAATCATAGAATGATGGAATCTTGGAATTATGGAATTGTGGAATCTTGGAACCACAGAGTTCTGGAATCAAAATCATGGAATCAGAATTGTGGAATTTTGGAATCTTAGAATCACAGAATCATAGAATTATGGAATATTGGAATTATGGAATCGTGGAATCTTAGAATTGGAGAAATGTGGAATCAGAATCTTGGAATCGCAGAGTCATGGAATCTTAAAACCACAGAATGATAGAATTGTGGAATCACAGAATTGTGGAATCACAGAATCACAGAATCTTGGAATCACAGAATTGCAGAATTACAGAATCACAGAATAATGGAACCTTGGAATCATGGAATAATTTAGGTTGGAAAAGCCCTCCAAGATCATCAAGTCTAGGCGTGATGGATCCGGCCACACGCAGAGTTGTGCAAGGTGCTTTTCTCAGCCCGCCGTGGAGCATCTCCTCCATCGACAAGGGCGGCGAGGCACCCAGGCTCAGCTAGCGAAGGATGAATTATCACTCGCATGCACCTTGATAAAAAAGAACACAAATAGCACAGAAACAAACCAGATCGCTTATGGGATGGAAAATTCACAGGGCAGTGCTTCCATTTAAGTTTTCAATTTAGAATTTAATTTGCTCCTCGTACACGGGAGCAGCAAATTAGTTGCCGTGATGGAAAATTTGCTTACAGCAACAAACCGCAGTGTTATTTCCTCCAAAATATCTTGCTGAAAGGGATGATCGACTCGGACATTTCTCTGTCTGCACCCGAGTCCCCTCCACACCCCTCGGGAGGGGGGATGAATTTCGAGGAGATATAGTCCACGGGGCAAGAAGTTGGTGGAGATATATTCCATGGGGCAAGAATTTCAAGGAGATATATTCCATGAGACGAGAAGTTGCAAGAGATGTATTCCATGGGGCAAGAAGTTTGAGGAGGTATGTTCCAGGGGGATGAGGTTGGAAGAGATATATTGCTTTCTATTAAGCTACATTCCCCCAAAGGTCTGCTCCCCTAAACATTCATTGCATGCTTAAAAGGACCATCCATAAAACTCTTATCACCCACGGGAAGTCTTCTGCAGCACAGCTTTTTTCAAGCCAGTAGCAAAAATTCATCAAAAGCCCTCTCCATCCTCCTTTTGTGCCACGTCAAACCCTTTCAGAAGCCTTCCTGAGACAACAACGGTTAAAAATCCACCATTTTTAGCAAGAGACCCCCAAAACATCTAAAACATCTCCCTAAGGTCCTCATCGGTCCTTGGCACAGCTTTCAACATCGCCATCCCCTTCCATGCCACGGGGACAGGGAGGAAAACGCAGGAGTCCTTGCATGCTTGTGTACAGCAGCTGTTAATTGCTCAGGTGCTTCGTTAAATGCAAGCAAAACCACAATTAAAACTCCTGTTCCTCCTGCAGGCTGGCCCTTGAATCCGTAACAACCTGTCAGGTTTCAAAACGAAATCCTGGAATTTTTTTTTCCTAATACCAAATAACATTTCATTATTTCTCTAAAAAGGTTTTAATTTCTTAGAATAATTGCTCCAGCAATTCAGCCAAGATTTTTTTTTTTTTTTCCTCCTTTTTCTGTAACCTGAGCTGATGGAAAATTGCTTTCATTTAATTTAATTACAGCTGTGGAATAATGCATTAAATATGCGCTCCCTTTGTGTTTACTCTTATATTCGAGAGCTGGAATTAATTAGTCCTTAACTTTGAAAAATATCTGCAGCTAGCCACTATGTAAACAGAGCAAACACTTCAGCAACTGCGTGTTGAGGGCTCAACCAGCCACAATTTTTCCTCCCCCTGACTCCAAGGGAGAAAAATAATATTGTCAAAGCATTCTGCCTTATAGCAGCAACTGCATCCAACGTGGGCAGCGCAGTAGCACAGGGCCGTGGATGCTTCCCTCCAGCCCACCGCAAAAACAGATCAGAAAGAAATAAGAAATCATTAGCTGGATGCAGGGAAAGGAGAATTTCTGGCTTCCCGAGCAGGTTTTTTGGGTTATCAGAGAGGATGGAGGGTTTTGCCTTGAGTAATGCTGGTAAGAGGTAAGGATCCCATACGGTGCATCATGAAAAAACACCCCAGAAACATCCACCACGTGTCTGTAAAGCTTGCAATGGGAAGGTTGGGCCCCAGAACATGTGCAAAAAAAAAAACAAAAAACAAAGCCAAAAGCGTCCTACAACGTGTCCAACGCCACACTTGGGTACTCAGTGAGACACAATTTGGCAACACCGCAAGACCACCCCAAAGGCAGCCTCGCACCGAAACTCTCAAAGGCCTCAGACCACCGTCAGCACCATGGCTATTGGTTAATTAATCCAGCCTCCCATGTAAAACGAGTTTTCTTTGCTTTATCTTCCATCCGTGCCACCCTCCGGCAGGTCAGAGAGCTTCTCACACAATATTTTCCCCTTGACTTCCAGCCATCCCGTTTTTTTTTTTTTTTTTTTTTTTTTTTTTTTTTTCCCCATTTTTTTTATTAAAAAGCTGGCATCCTCCCCGCTCCTCTCTCCAGCCGTTGCTGTGAGCTGCCCTGCCTTTTCGGTGCTTCTTCCTTGCGTCGCTTCCAATTTTTCAGAATCCTTCTAAAAACACCTTTTTGGTGCCAAAAGCAGCGTTCCGTGGCTGTGAAGCCACCTTCCCCTCCTCTATCACAGCGCTCGTTTCTGAGGTTTTTGGCATCATCCTTCGCCTTTCCTCCATGCAGGAGGAGGAAGGAGGCAACGGTGGTCTAGAAAAAGCTGATTTCAGTAGAAACTAGCACACAAAGGCTTCAGATACTCACTCTACCTCAGCGCACGCCAGGAACACGGAGCACAGCCGTACATTATCGCTTAATTGCTGACAAATGTCTATAGACACTTTCTATTAACTCACTCCGTGCAATTTAGCCGAAGGCAATGGGGTTTACAAGGAAGGCAAGGTGCTTACCTCCTCCAATTAAAGCCAAATTTCATGCCCTCTAACAAATCCCAAATAACTTCGTAATTTGGACCTTGCTCCGCTATTGCCACGTACAACCCACAGGTCACTAGAAGAGGGGGGAAAGATAACGCTATTTTTTATTATTATTATTTATTTATTTATTAATTCAGGCTGTATTCATACAGCCCTCAGCCTCATTTTTTTTTTCCTTCCCTTTGCCAACAATTTGCAGATGAAACAGCAGCTAGCAGGGGGTTTATTGCATGAGAGCCGTATCGGCAGCTTCTCATTAATCTAAGTCAAAAAAAGGAAACAGCGAAATACCTACTTGAACACATCCTGCAACCTGAAATAGCCCAACGAGACAAATAGCCCCAAGAGGCCGAAGGCACCGAAATAATTCCATCAGGCTCAAAGTCCCGTTGGGTTCCTTGCTCCAAGTCACTGGAAGGCAACGTCTCCTCCTCCCTTTGTCCAGGTGATGTAATTATAAGTTGTTCTAATTTGCTGCTCTGCAGAGGCTGATAATTTGGTTTGCTTGTGGGGCTCTGTCAGCCAGACTGGGTTTCAGCTTTAGCTCTAAAACCATATTTTTCCTTGTTCTGAACCCCTTCTACCCAAAGACCGTGTGTTTTGCCCAAAGACCATGGGTCCTGACCAAAGACTGTAGGTCTTCCTCAAAGACCATGGGTCCTGCTCAGAGGCTGTGGGACCTATCCACAGACCGTGGGTCCTGCTCAAAAACTGTGGGTTCTACCCAAAACCATGAGTTATACCCAAAGACTGTGAGTTTTGACCCAAAGACTGTGGATCCTGCCCAAAGACCGAGGGACCTATCCACAGACCGGAGATCCTGCCCAAAGACCATGAGTTCTACCCAAAGACTGTGGGTCCTGACCAAAGACAATGAGTTTTGACCCTAAGTGTGTCCTGCCTACCTGCTGGTCCCTCCTTGCCAGCGCACCCTGCAGGTTCTGTGGCTTTTCAGCCCCCATCCTGAAGGTCTGGTGCTTCATGTGGCTTCGGCATCATATAATTAGCCCACTTGGAAGATGTTCAGTGGAGAGGATGAGATGCTGAAGGATGAAATTAATTGCTTCAAGATCAAACACAAAGGAGCCGGGATGGGAAGGCATCAGGCGCATCCCAATGAGCTGGAGGTTAGCAGCGCGCACCCCTGAGAGCTGCGCGCTTGCTGAGAAAAGCTTTGCGAGCCAAGAACAAACGCCGAGCCTTCCTCCACCTCCTGCTGTGCCAGGGGACAGGAGCCTCAGCACTGCCTGCAGCTGTCATCCGCATTGGGAAAGGGGAGGAAAGAGCCTGGTGGATGCCATCTTCTGTCTCAAAGCATCTGAGATCACGGAGGGGACGGGCCACCAGGTCACCACCACGGTGCTCCTGCTCGCCACAGAGCTTTGAACCCAAAGTGCTGGGCTTCATTCCGCTTTTTGGTTAGGGAGAAAGAACTTGGCAAAGCCAAGGAGAAGAAAATCAGTGCCCTGTTGCTGGGATGCTCCCAGCTCCAAGTCCTCCCTCGCTTGCAGGGAGCAGGATTTGTCCCAGATCGACGTCAAAGCAGGGCATGGCACTTGGCTGGTGCACCCAAGGGACCTCAACCAGACCAAGAGGTGTCCAAAGAGGATGGGAGAAGGAAGCCCACCAAGCAGGAGATCGCTTTGTCTGCTCACAGCACCCTCAGCACCGATGCTCAGCATGATCAGCACCATTGGCTTTCCGGGGGGGATGTTGAGTTTCACACCCAGAATTCCATCACAAGTGTGAAAAAGGCTTAAAATTTAGTGTTTGTTCCTTGTGCCGCCTTTGCAAGGAAGAAGCTGCAAACAGGCATCCGTGCCAGGGCTTTCCAGCCAAAGCACAGCTTAGATCTAAGGTGTCCCAGAAGAAAATCTCCCTCGTGCCATCGTGTCTTTGGGCAGGAAATTCTGATTGCTCACCAGTGCTGGTGGAGATGAAGCTCGCGCCGGAGCAAGCCTGGAAATGTGGAGATGTAGGAGTGATAAATGCTGGGGCTGGAGGCAATGTTGTCTTGTGACAGGCAAGGGAGCTGCAAATACATCCAGCTTCTTGGAGACCATCTCGGTCCTTGGAGGCAGAGCATCCCTGGGCTGCAACAAGACCCAGATTGGCGGCGTTGTGATGATTTGGAAGAATATTGCCGGCTTATTTTAAATGGGTCAGGCTGCAAATCCTTGCTCTGACACAGGTTTTGTTGATGTATTAATGATGTTGATGTATTAATGATGTCGATGTGTTAATGAGCAACAAAGGGCGGGGAGAAGGGCAAAGCCAGCAGCCAATACCATGAGCAGTGCTCAAGCAAGGCTCAAAGCTCCACAAAGCTGAGTGTCAGTCTGGATTTTCCACACAATATTTAGAATATAAATATTTAGAATAAAAATATAAATATTTAGAATATAAATATTTAGAATATAAATATTTAGAATATAAATATAGAATAAAAATAGAATAAAATAGTTAAAATAAAATAGTTACAATATAAAGAATTAAAAAATAGTTAAAATATAAAGAGTTAAAATATAAATATTCAGAATATAAAGAGAATATTTAGCCATTTAAAAATAATTAAGAACACCTTAATTAAGGGAAGGTACATGCCAGAGGCTCCAGCCCTTGGTGTGCCTTCATCCATGGTCCTCAAGCATCTTGAAGAGAGCTGGGACCAGAACAAGAGGCTCATCCTCCAGCCACTTCCCTGTGTGCCCAGGCACATGGACCAATTCCACTTCCAGCTGTAGCACACCTATTTCTGGACAATTTCAAGAGGAAAGGTAACTTCTGAGAAAAAAAAAAAAATCAGTCGATGAGGGCCAGTTCAAGAAACTGCAGGAGGTGCCTGGGGCAGCGCTGCTGCTCTGGAGCAAATTAAGTGAGATTGGATCTTTTCGTTACCCGATTGACACTTACTTAGAGGTGCCATAGGGCAACAAACTGACTTATTTTCAGTGGTTGGAGCAGCAAGATGGCAAAAAAGGCTTCTTTTTTTCCAAGGGAAAACTGAGCACCAGCCTTGTCCCTTGTCATCGCACGGCGCTCTCAGCATGCACCACCGCCAACAGAGACGTGCGATATGAGCTACACTTGTGCAAGCAGATCTAATTTTACACCTTTCCATGCAAAACGCCTTTCTGCTTGCTCAAAAAAAAAATGCAGCCTGAGGAAGTGAAAGCACTGGAAAGCTGCGCATGTGAGGTCTGCTGGGAGATGCTGTCACTGGCTGGTATTGTCCTACCAGCATCAAAGCACCACCCAAAGACACAACTGTGGAGGATTTGGAGAAGGAAGATTCCCAGTGCTTATGGAGCTGACATTTCCTTCGATGCTAAGAGTTCTGCTCGCTTGATAGCACCTTGCCCCTGGCAAGAATTGCACCATCCCTCTTCAAGGCCAGGTTGGATGGGGCATTGGTGGTTGACCTAGTGGGAGTTTCCAACCCAAACCATTCTACAATTCTACAGTTCTGTGGTTCTAAGATTCTACAATTCTATGATTCTAAGATTCTTCAGTTCTAAGATTCTACAGTTCTACAATTCTATCATTCTACAACTCTGCAATGCTACTATTCTAGAATTCTATGATTCTACAATTCTGTGGTTCTACAACTGTATGATTCTAAGATTCTACAATTCTAAGATTCTACAACTCTATGACCTAAGATTCTACAGTTCTATGATTCCACGACTCTGCAATTCAATTATTCTAAAATTCTATGATTTTACAGTTCCATGATTCTGCAGCTCTATAATTTTAAGAATCCCCGGACTCTTGGCGGTTTTGCTAAGTGTTTTGTGATGTTTCCTCAGGAACAACAAGAAAAAGAAACAACAGACAGAAAGAAACACAACAGACAAGAAAACAAGAAAGTATGGCACAGTACATGTCTAGAAAAACGAATACGACCTGATAAAGTTACGCAAAACATCATGTTTGGACAAAAATCCCCCCCAAATTCCCCCACAAGGCTGCCAGATGCATTGCTAACCTTATTTTACGGCTTAGAAAGGAGGGCAGGAGCAGAAAGCAAACCCAGGACTCCCAAATCCCCAGCGCTTGTGACGGCTTAGAGGAATTAGTTTGGAGAGGCTGGGTCTTGGACCTGCCAACTGCAGCAGACTGCCTGCCGTGCCGCATTTAGAGCCTCAAAAAGCCTCCTTCAGATGTCCGTTTGGTGCTCCTAAGAAACATCTTGAGCTCTTGGAGCCCTCCCATAGCCCCAGGAGGAAGGTGAGTGGACCTAGAGCTGCTCCTACGTGCCTGCAAATCGTCACCCAAAACACGCTGTCAACAGCCTTGACACAACCTGCTATTAATAAGTCTCTCATTTCATACGCTACTTAAAACGCTGGCTTTTTCCTCTTTTTCTTTTTAATCTTCCCAGGAAAATGGTGTGACAAACAGGCACTGAAGACCAGAAAATTATATCAGCGTCTCCGCTGGGCCTTGTAAGAATCATTCCTCCTTTAAGTGCGCTCTTGAGGACAATATTTATTCAGATTAAAAGCCAGCAGTACGTATTTCTGAGGGATTTCTTACAGTATTGATTAAAGGCCTGTGTTTGAGCTGGAACGGGATAAGTTCTATTTTCTGTGTGCAGAAGTGCCAAATGCTGGCAGTTTGTGTAGCCACGATGCTGGAGATACATCCCCAAGCTGGGAGGACGGTGAGTGAGCTAGCTATCGAAGGGTGCCGAGAACATTTTGGGTTTAAGAATTGTGTTTTTTGCATGGGAATTATGGGATGCTACGGCAAGAGGAGGGGGCGGGAGAGGGCGAGGACTCCAAAAAGGAGGAAGCCTTGAAAGGGAAAGGAACTCGTGGCATTCCACAAGCAAGCAGCGAGCCACAGGTTGTGCGCTGATTCTCCTGATGGAAGGACTCCATCCCTCGGCAATAAGCAAAAGCAGAGCCACGAGCAGCGAAACGCCCGTTACCTGCTCCATCAGGAGCTGCTATAATAAGCAGCTCCAGAGCCATGGCAACTGAATATCCCAAAATCCCGGTGTCGTGGATGCTGCTGCTGACAGACGGCACCCGCGGCTAAGAACAAGAGGCGTGCGCGGACCGACACACGCGGCGGTGTGCATCATTTCACACACTTATTCCACTATTTTGGGTGAATTTGGGGTTATTTAACATTTATTTAAAATTTTAAGTAAATATATATATATATTTTTAATTTATTTTGTCCCATGCACACCGCAGCAGGTGGCCAGCTCCACCTTTGCAAGGAGTCCTCATACAGACATCCAAAAAAAAACAACCCAAAAAATAACCCACAAAAAAACTCCTGAGGAAGCTCTCCTTACAATTAATATTCCTAAAAATCAATTGAGAAGCCATCCGTTGCTACAGGACCTGGTTCAATCGCTCCAGCTTGAGTCGGAGCAAGGCAGAGCAGTGGGGATATTTTTTTATAATTTTATTTTATTTTTTGATGCTTTCACAGTTCTGCCTGCACGAAGGCTTCTCCCCCATCAGATCTCAGAGCACAAAGACTTTGCCAGCCAGAGATTGCCCTGAAAGGTCAGGGCAGGCATTACAAAGAGCCCCGCTGCGAGAGCTCCTGGTCCTGCTGGGCAGGGTGAGCGTCCTTCGGCGTCCGGACACCGGCAGCCAGCTCCTCGCTTAATGAAGATAAATGACAGCGTTCATTTAAAGAGCATGAATGGGTCTGCATCTGCAGTTTGATTCGGCTGAATAGGCCTCCCGTCATAGGCGGTGCAAATTCTTCCCCAAATGATGCTGGAGTTTCACGTGCAGAATGATTCATTTTACATTTTTATTTATTTATTTATTTTATTTTTTACAAGGATTGGAGACTAGCATTGTCTCCCTGTCTGGAAAGCAGACTAGAGAAACCCCAGAATGTCTTTAACCCAGGAGTTCTGGCAAAAGCCAGAGCCCAGCTAAGAGTCAGAGCCTGCCAGACACTCACTTAGCAGCATCAGACCTTCAGGTCAGAAGAAAATAAAAGCCCTGTGGCAGCAGGGGTTGCAGAAGGTGGTTTACTCTTGGTGCTATAATCATTGCGAGCAGTATGGGAAAACTGCAGGATGCTCAGACCTGACCAATGTCTATTATGGGCATCACAACAGCTAAAGCCACCCCAAATACTAGCAGAAGATGTCCCTGTCAAGGCACTTTGTCCACTGCTGCCCTCGTGTCCCTGGGATTGTTTTTCTCCTTGTTTTTCTGGATGGTGCAAGCACGTCCCAGACGAGGTGACAGCGCAAGGCTGGTGCTGCCACAGCCTCCCTTTAGCATCTGCTCCTGCTTCTTGTCCAGCACTGGAGCTTTGGGCTTTGCTCTTTGGATGTTTAATGGGGAGGGGAAGGTGCTGCTTGTCCTTCGCTGCTTGGACTGAATCTGCTTCTGTAACTAAAAATGGTTGGAAAATGGGAGACCATTAGAAAGTGTCTGAAAAAGAGGCTGGAGGAGAAAAACGCAGCATCAGTCAGGGAGAACGCCATCGTGCTGCCACAGCCCCCTGTATTCCCACCCCCTTTTTACATCCCCAGCCCAGAACCATCCTCCTCACCCCCCCAGCAGCTCGTTGGCAGATGTGGCTGGGCGTAAGACCTGCAAAAGAGAGGAAAAGTAGGTCAGCATCGAAGCTGCATCCTCAGCTGCATCCCTTGGGATGGCGGGGAGGTGGAGGCTGCTTCGAGCATCCGAAACGCGAGCGCCCGATGCTCAGCACAGCTCGCTGGGCTTTCAGCAGAGATTAACCCTGCCTAGCGCCCCGAGCAATAGAAATAATGTGATAAAGTCTCCAGAAACGTCACTACGCGTGAATTTCTTGAATTTCTTCCTTATCCTCCAGGATGCCCCCGCAGCGAGCAATCTGTCTTACGTGGTGCCATCGTGGTGTTTAACGTAGGTCTTCCAGCTCACCAGTTTCTTCAGCTCCGGTTCTGGCTCTGTCCAGGTGAAAAAGGAGCTGCTCATGCAGATTCCCCCATTCCCCAGGGCAGCCGTAGCAATTCTGCTGCTTTCTCCTCTTTTCTGCCATTTGCGCTGTCTCCAAGTGCTTTTTCCCTTTTCTTCTTTTGTCCCCACAAGACCCTCATGCTTGTGGAAAAAAAAATTTAAAAAAGGCATTTTCTGCACTTTCGGGCAGAAAAAGGTAAGAGAGCACCTGAAAAGCACACACTCAGGAGATCTAATTTATAGCCCTGTTTATCAGCCTGGAAGACGCAGCCAGCTGGAACAAGGAGGAAAGGTAAAACACTTGGCGAAGCAGGTTTGAAAAATCTGAAGGGTCTCCTTCCCTTTCTGCTGCAAGGTTAAGAGAGGAAGCCCTGAATTTGCAGAGCAAACAGAGGAAAGGCAACGAGTAAGATCCGCAAAGCACCTCCAGTAAACATGGGGAAATCCATAAAAAAAAAGAATGGATCCCAAGTTTTGACCTGGCTTCTGTCACAAAAGATGCCCTCTGTACAGACCTGGCAATCTAAGTGCAAATAAAAGAAGGCAATTTAATAAAATTTTCAAAAAAAATCTTGAATGCCGTAATCTCACAACTGGCATCACCAGGAAGAGTAACTTGGACAGCTCAGCCCGTGAAAGGAAAAAAAAATAAAATGAAAAAACTCCAAAAAAAGGGGTAAAAGGAGGCTGCTGGTGAACCAAGAGAAATGCGACGCTCAGAATTCATTTGCAGCCAGGTATTTTCCTGGTATATGAGATATTTGACCACATCCACGCATAAGCAGGACAACACTGGGAAAGCATCACCGCACAAATCAACAGGCTGCTCCTAAAGGCCTTTTTTTTTTTTTTTTTTTCCATCTGCAAAACTTCCACAGCAGGGGACAATGCTGAGCTGAAGTCCCAGCAACTGCACAGATACTGTAGGGACAAATATAAAGAGCCAACCGACCTCAGTTTGGGTGAAAAAGACCAGAAATGACCAGAGGTGGGTGCAGAGAGTCCAGAAGTCCTGCATGGAAAATAAATAAATAAATAAATAGTGGTTTCTCCTAGGAAGCAATTCTGTAGCTGAAAATAGTTGGGAGAAAAAAAGGAAAACAAGCATGTGCCTTCTGAGCAAAGGCGGTGGAATTTACTCGGGGAGCTGACAGATCCATCGCCCATCAACGTAAAGGTTGTTTTACTTCCCTCTGCAGGCTTTAGGAGGATTAAGAATAGAATCAAACATTTCCACCCAGCCCTGTGCTATGCCAGCATAAAGCGAGCTTGCAGTTAGCCCTGACGACTTCCACGGTGGCAGCAAACCTCGCAGAAAAGTGGATGGTCCCCAGCGACCAGCACCACGTACAGGAAGATACTGGAGAGGTGGATTTGCCCAAGAGCAGACCAAATACGAGTCCACCTCATCTGGGAATTTGGGGTTAAGGAAGCAGAGCTCTGTGCCCCCCAAAACTGGGGTGACTCACCTGGTAAGTGCTCCACTGTGTGCTTCAATCTGTCCCATGCCGGGGGGGGGGGGCCCCCAGTCTGTCCTGGGAAAGGCATCCCAAAAAAGCAAGGCTGCATATATAGATCCCTCCTGCTGCAAGGAAATTATTACTATTATTATTAATAAGATAATATTTTTCAACTGAAATCAGGAGCTCTACAGGGAGACAGAACCCAGCTTCAGACACGTGTCCACTTCTTCCCCTCTCCTGAAGAACCGAGCTCCTCTGAACCGAGCTCCCACTTCAAAGGGGATACTGAAATAGCAATGCCCGTTTGGGTTGTGTTTAAGCTTTCTTGTTCTTAGGTTGAGTTAAGCCAACGTGATGCTGAGAATTTGATTTACCCTGGCTGGAGGTTTTATCTAACGCTGTGAAGGCATTGTGTTAATTTTAGTGCAGGATCCAGCAAAAAAAAGAGAAAAAAAAAATAAAATAAATAAAAAATAAAGCATGAACTTAAGCCAAGCACGTACTTCTGGGCAAACTGCTCCGCGCAGCGAAGCCACCACTGAGCTCCAAATATCACTGCCTGGCATGGAGGTGCCACCATCTGCCACCTTGCTGGGAGGACCCTGTGCTGAATGAGCACGGGGAGGCAGCTCGGAGATTTGCTGGCTCCAGGGGACGTTCCCCGGCCGAGATCGCGCACCCAGCTTGGCACAGGCTGCTCTGCTTTTCTTGGGTGAGAATTATAGAACCATGGGGTCGTGGAAGCACAGAGCCATAGAACCATGGAAATGAGTTGTGGAATCACAGAACTGGGGAACCATGGAATAATATGATTATAGAATCACAGAACCGTGGAACCATGGAATCACAGAATCACGGAACTGTGGACTCAAGGAATCATAGAACCATGGAATCGTGGAATCACAGAATCAGAGAACCATGGAACCATGGAATAATAAAATTATAGAATCACAGAATCATGGAACCATGGAATCAGAATCATGGAATCATAGAATCACGGAACCATGGAATTATAGAATCACGGAACCATTGAATCATAGAATCATGGAATTGTGGGCTCACAGAATCATAGAGCCATGGAATTGTGGAATCATAGAGCCATGGAATCATAGAATTTAAAGAATGGTAAAATTTAGAGAATTGTAGAATCATGGAATCACAGAATCACTGAATTGTGGAATAATGGAATCACAGAATCATAGAGTAATAGAACCACAGAACCACAGATTTAAAGAATCATGAAACTGTGGAATCATGGCATCACGGAATCACGGAATTGATTTTCGATGTAAAAATAAATAAATAAATAATCTCTATGTGCTGAGGGAGGGTGACAAAAGGAAAATCAACTCAGCCTCTATCACCGCAGGAATCTGGCACGTGAGTGCCATCACCACAAAACCCATTTTCAGCCAAGCCAAGCTGGCTCTTACACAACTCAAATCCCTTGTTTGAGCAAAAAAATTAAGCTGCTCAGGTGTCCACACCTATTTTGGGTAGACATCGCACAGATGTCTCTCTCTGGACAGACAGAGTGCATCCCCCCGGGTGTGAATGGGAGAGGCGTGAAGGAAGGGTCACATCCCATCTGCAGGAGAATTTCACAGGTATTCATGACCTGAGCGACGTTTTTCAAAGACAATGTGTTGTTTTTTTTTTTTTTTTTCTCTTGAAGCTTTGGATGAAAGCATATTTTCCTTGCCTCGGGCAGCAGCCAGGCGGATAGAAAGGGACAGCAGCAGCAAGCCAACAGAGCAGAGCACAGTTTGGAGAGAAGTTCAGGATTCAGTGCAGAAAAAGAAAATATATAAAAAAAAATCAAGTTTCTTCTTGCTGAAAGCAGACAGATGCAAGCTGTTAGCCCTGCTGTGCTAGCCCAGCCCAGCCAAAAAGAAAAAAAAAAATCCAACCCAACAAAAAAAAAGGTCTGATCATTTGTTCTCATGTTTATCAAAGACATCAACAGCTTTAAGAAGGCAGGGGCTGACCCTTGAAGTCTCCTCTTGCCCCTATATGATAAAACAGGCAACTTTATAAAGCAGCTTGTACCAAAAATAAAAAGCAGAAGCTGAGAAGGCTCTCAACATGGTTGTTTCCTTGAAAAAAAAAAAAATAGATCAGTAAATAAAATGAAGGATGCAGGAGGGGGCACACCAAGAGACATTTGTGAAAGACATATTGCTAGTTAGTAGGAGCGGCGGTAACAACTTGTCTGTGCCATCATTCATGTTTCAGATTTCTTGCCTTCTCCTGAAATCTTTAATTAAAAGTGTGACTAAGTCCCTGGCTGCTGCAGAAAAAAAAATGGAGCCTGGTGCTGACAAATAAGCTGCAGCAAGCAGAAGGGGATGGCTTAGTCCTGCTGAGAGCGGTCCTGCGACCCCCACCAGGACCATGTGGGGCTCACAACGATGCTGCTGCCTTGAATAACCCCCCCAGGGCTACGAGTGATGCTCATTTTTTTTCCCCTCTCCTTACTTTTTTTTCTTCCCACCTCTTGTCTCTTGGTCCGTTTTGTCCAGCAGCTGAGCCCACGGCTCTCCAGCAAAGGTTTTTCTCCCCAGCTCCTGCCCATCAATGCAAGAAGAGGGAAAATCCTTTCATCCACCAGGAAAATTGTCCCCACAGGCAGGTGGCTCCAGGGCCACGGCCGTTTTGTGCAAAAGCATCTCATGCAGGCCCCACACCATCTCTTCCTATTCACAAAAAGCTTTTTTTTTGGTACACAGAATGACCCCCCTAAACAAACATCTCAATATTAAAGTTTATGATCTGTGGCTATCCAGAAAAGCCTCTCCTTACCATGGGGATGTTTTAGTGAAAGCTCTATAGCTCAATAAAACACCAAGTTATAAAAGCGCCATCTGTTTCTTTACATTTTCCTTCCATCTGGGTATTTTACAGAGATTTTACAGCCTTTTGCACTTCTATATACCTCTTTCAAAACATGCGTGCTAAATGGCAGGATACCCATTCGAGATCCAGGGAAGGTGGGGAAGTGGGAAGCAATACGGGACTCGAACGATATCCTCGAGACATTTCAATTAGCGCACGAGATCTACACCCCAGCAGGGCTGGATTCCTTCAGTCTGCCTTTTTTTTTTTTTTGTTTTGAAATGGCAGGTGAAATACAATTTGCTTTTTCTTTTTGGAAATGGAAGGTGACTGCAGCGAAACACAATTTGCTTCTTCTGTTTAATAAACCGTCTCCCTCGGGCTGGGAGAAAGGAGTGATGAAAGAAGAGGAGGCTGCTTGGGATTTAAAGGAGCATTTAAAAGACTTCAGTGCGGCCAGGAGCACGCAGAAGGCGGAGAGAGGCTCTCATCCCTCGGCACAGCAAGGGCTCGGTGGCGGTGATGCTCTTCCCACCAGCAGACCAGAAGATTAAACAATATCCAAGACAAAAGGACAGCAGGTCTCCTTTGTGCCAGCACCGCGTTGTGCCAACCCCAGACAAGCTTAAAGACTTGCTACACAGCTGTGTTTTTGTTATTGTTTTTTTATTATTATTATTATTATTTTTTCCTTGCATTTTCTCTTTCCCCGGAGCCACAAGAGGAAAAGCGCCGCATAACACCAGTGCTTGTTGTTCAGGCTTGAGCCCTGTGCACAGAAGCCCCAGGGTAGGCATCACAGCATCGTGATGAGACACAGAAGAAACCTTCCTGCTGCTCCTCCCCGCTGTGCAAAACCAAAAACTTGCATAAATGTTTGAAAATTGACCCTTAAGGTCATAGCAGCATTTCATTAGGTGAACTCAGTCCTCTGGTTTCGGTACCAGCCGGTGCCACAACAGACCCAAGGAGGTGAAGAAGCCAGGCACCACCTTCTGAATTCTCTCATGTTCTCAAACACATATCACCAGGTGTATGCGTGGCCAAAAACAATATTTTCTGCCCAAACAGTGTGGCCGTGTTGTGCCTCTCCAGGTCTATCCACAGGCGTGCTCGTGGCTTGCAGCCCTTGACAAAAGCAAGCAACCCCTGCTGCTGGAATATCGATCAATAATTCCAAGCGCTGCTCGCCTGTCTCACATTTTCTCTCCAAGTCATCTAAAACCCTTGATTCAGAGGTTATTTTTTTTTTCTCCCGTGTTTACTTGCAGCAGGCTGTGGCAGCAAGGGGGGGGAGGGTAGCTGATCGTGCCACGAGGTGTTGCACCAGGAGGAATTTGGGTTGAAGCAACATGGGACTGGGTCCCAAGAGACAACAGGGTCAGAATTGGACCTCGATGACTGGCAGCTGACATGATAAGCAGGATTTCCTCCAGAATGATGCTAAAATTCTTCCCAGCAGGGTCTAGGGAGCTGGAAAATTCATATTTGCCCTTCATAACCCAAGGTGGCAACAGAAGAAGATGGCAAGTGGGAGAGTTTCTTGTGTGTGAATGGGCTGTGGCCATTCAATGACAATCTGCAGAGCCATCCCTACCTTGCCATCAGGAAAAGCAGGAAAATCCAGTGGTGGATTCCATCCAAGCAGGAAAATCCAGTGGTGATGGGACCACATGTGCTGGCTGGAGCTGGTTTTGGCAACCAAAACCTGCTTTGCCTGCTCAGCACAGGATCCCCTGTAGCTGCATTAAGCCCAAAGAAGTCATACAAGCTCTGGAGTTGCTCCCTCTGTTCATCCACCTAGTCCTGAAAAGATCAAGGCTTTTAGGGCTGGAAGCACACATCTCATGAAAAATCCCTCTAAATGCATGGGCCACCCTGTTTCTCTAGGGATAAGCCTGCTGACCCTTTTGTTAGGGAGTTTTATGCTTTATCGGATCTTACACTGCGATGTAAGTGAAGCCAACATGGAAATGGAGCCTCCAAATGGGGCACCCACTTTGGGCAGGTGGAAAAAGGGGTCAGAAAGGCAGAAAAAAGGGGTCGGAAAGGCAGAAAAAGGGGTGAGAAAGGCAGAAAAGGGGGTGAGAAAGGCAGAAAAAGCCATGCACATGTGTGACGCTTAAAAAAAGCCGTTAGCACTCGGACATGAACAGTGCCACCGGCCCCAGTTATCACACAGACAAGTGAGAGATGACTTGATTACAGCACATCATATCCTCAGAGGAGAAAATACCAGGTATTAAAGGATCTTTAGAAGCGGGGGAAGGAGCTGTATTGCAAATCAATGGCTAGAAGCTCCGGTCGGCAATTCAGATTAGGAGCAAAGCTCACGCTCTTAGTGATGAGTAGGATCGGGCTTTGAAGCAAACCTCCACGGGAGGCTGAGGATTTGCTGCTCGCGTCCCGAAAAGGAGACTGGATATTTCGGGAAGGGATGCTGTGCTCCGGCACCTTTCCTTTCTGTCCTTTGCCCAACCTGATTACGGATGTTATGGGAGTGAGGATTCAAATGCAAAGATATATTTCATGAAACGAAGTAAATCTCCTACTCAGCCCCTACTCAGAAACCTGTTTCAGGTGCTGACTCTGCATATAGAAACAATATCAAAAAATGGCTTACCTTCAAAAAATTGAGTTCCTACCGAAGCACCACATGGGTCATTCTAGAAGACCGACCCCGGACACTAATGCAGTATTAACTTCTATTAAAGCCCATAGAAGAATTTTGCTCTCGAGGCTGCTGATAAGTAAGCAAGGAGGAAGAAAGCTTGGTCCTTGCAGTTGTTAATACGGCAAATACATCCATTGGTTTTAATTATCCTTGGGAAAAGTTAAATTAGCTGATAATAAGTGGGACCATATGGTCTTTCCTTGTCCTGTAAGCATACTTAATTAAATCCCATTAAAGATATCAACAAACAGAATCGCTACCAGATACATTTTAAGACAAACTTGCAAACTGGATGGACTTGCATTTCATTTCCAACTCCGGAGCCAGCAGCTGATTTCCATTTACAGCTTGCCTATTTCCCTCTGACACAGAAAACCATGTGCAAACCCCTCTGAAACTCACAGTTCGGTCTTGGTGTGCATCCTTAGGGCACTTCCCCTTATCACCCCGTGGTGCCCGTTGCCTTAAATAGGCTCTTTTTGAGGCGATTTAAGCTCTAAGCCACCCAAACTGAAACAAAACCAGTGTTTAGTGCAGCTTTTTGGCTTTATTTTCATTCCAGGAAAGTGAGAACTCTGTGTCAAAGCCTGGTGGAGCCACACTGTGTGTGTCCACCCATCAACTGACCCACAGCTCATTATCTTACCGATCACATAGACTCCATCTCCTCCACCATCCCCAGCCACTTCAAGCTCCCTTTTTAATTTCAGATTGCTTTGGAAAGCATTTTTCCTTCCAGAAACATCACCAGAGGCTTTGCCTTCTGCAGAGGTGGCCACCACCATCACCACGTAGCAGCACGGCAGGCGGCTAACCTGCAGCATCCACAATCGCTTCCCAAAGTCAATGAAAATCGACACCTGCCCCTCAATCCTCGCTGTTTCCATCCGGCATGAATATTCATGGCACAGCTGATACTGGCTTGTGGGGAATCTCAACCCTGGTAATTATTCCAGAGACTCTGCACATGATGAAAAATTAATTAGATTTTCTGCTAGTTTATTTGATGTTTTCACTTAAAAAAAAAAAAAAAAAAAAAAAAAAAAAAAAGTGCTTCCATAAGAAAAATATTCTTTAAATCCCTGTTACATGGGGAAAAGTCAAAATTATGCACTGCTATCGTGCATTGTTTGAGACCAAAGCTCTGGCAAAGGAGCTCTAAGCCCTTTAAATCGTTTGCAATACACTGGGGCTTGGAGGATGCTTGGCCTCCAGCACACAAAGTGAAGCTGAGGAATAATTCCAGGGGAGGTGTTAAGAGAGGGGGGCTGTTGGAAAGGTGGGAAACCTTCAGAAAGGGCCAAAGTGATACCTTGGAAATGAGCAGACCCTGCTGGGGACCAGCTCCTAGAAAAACATCCTATGGATGTGCTGGAAAACTCGGCTTCCTCTTCCATTCCAAATTCCTCCAGGAAAAACAAGTCAGCTTCATGCATGTTGAAGAGAAACCCATCAGGTCAGGTGCCAGCAATGGGTGGACAGCAATGTAATCTTTTTATTAGCATCTGTGAGGAAAAAAAAAATAAAAATCAGCATCTTTATTTAATGAGGAAGAGCCCTCAGCTATTAAATATTGACAGTACATATTCAGAAATTAAATGAAAAATTCATTTTTCAGAAGCTGGTATTGGGGGGGAACAAAGGTGAATAGCTCAGGGGCCTCTCTGTTGACAAAGTCAACAACAGCCCAAATCACTTCCAGTGAGAACATCTATCACTCACTTTTCCACCTCTTCTGGGTTGATCATTTTGCAGGATGAGGGTGGAAGCAGGGACCGACAGAAGCTTTTTAAATACTCAGCACCACCACAGAGACCAGAAACTTACGACTTTAAGCCCCATCCTGAAATTTAAGTGAATTAACCCAAGGTGTTGGTGTTGAAAGCAGGACACGTCCTGACACAGGAGCACAGAGGGCTTGGTGGGAATTTGTTTTCCAAAGCAAGGGTTTATAGAGAGATACAGATATAGATATATAGACACAGAGATAAAGGTATAAATATATAGATATAGACATGGAGATATAGGTAGAGATACAGAGATAGAGATATATAGGTATAAATACAGATATATTTAGATATAGGTAGAGATAAAGAGATATAGAGATCTCCCAGTTGTATTCTATTTATATATAACACACGCGCAGAGATATTTGTATCTACTGACAGATATATGATATCTATAGATAGATAGGTATACGACATGTATCAACAGTATACACTTGGAAACCCTCCCACCAGACTTTTAATCCTAGTTGTCACTCTGTCTAGGCTGGGTATGCTATATTGCTACCAGAAATGAAGCAAGATGCCTTCACAAGCCACATTGGTTTGATATAAATGTCTTGTTAATTGATGTAATGAGCAATACCTGTGCTATCGCTGTGAGGCTGCCTCTTTGAAATGAGTTAAAGAAGGAAGGAGGGAAGGAGGGAAGAGAAAGAAAGAAAGAAAGAAAGAAAGAAAGAAAGAAAGAAAGAAAGAAAGAAAGAAAGAAAGAAAGAAAGAAAGAAAGAAAGAAAGAAAGAAAGAAAGAAAGAAAGAAATAAAGAAAGAAAGAATGAAAGAAGGAAAGAAGGAAAGAAGGAAAGAAGGAAAGAAAGAAGGAAAGAAGGAAAGAAGGAAAGAAAGAAGGAAAGAA
>NW_023312217.1:19911-34119 GCF_011077185.1 Oxyura jamaicensis
GAAAGAAAGAAAGAAAGAAAGAAAGAAAGAAAGAAAGAAAGAAAGAAGGAAAGAAGGAAAGAAGGAAAGAAGGAAAGAAGGAAAGAAAGAAGGAAAGAAGGAAAGAAGGAAAGAAAGAAGGAAAGAAAGAAGGAAAGAAAGAAAGAAAGAAAGAAAGAAAGAAAGAAAGAAAGAAAGAAAGAAAGAAAGAAAGAAAGAAAGAAAGAAAGAAAGAAAGAAAGAAAGAAAGAAAGAAAGAAAGAAAGAAAGAAAGAAAAAAACCAGGATTTATTTGGGCTTTCAGCAGCTGAATTGCTTCGAAGCTGACACGATGCATAGGACAGCGGGTTCGCTTGCAAACACGATGCTGTCGGACACGGAGGGTCACGGGTGCTGCCCTGCACCTTGGCACTGCTCGGCAAGCAAACGAAACCTGACAAAACACAAAGCTGCTCCAGGAAAGGGGCCGTAGCGGTCGCGGGTTTGGATGCTCAGTGGTGCTTTTGCAGAAAGCCCGTTTTCTGGAACAGAAACGGCACAAAATACACCCAAAAAAACTCCCTGCTCTTCTGAGCATTGACAGCAGTTTTATATCGGTTTGGCCACTTTGGTTCTTCAGGCTATGCTGTCAAGCAGGATTAAGATCCAGGCTGCTAGTGCAGTCTCTCTCCGAACAGCAGCTGACTACAGCAAATAATCTTCATCAGCCAGGAAAAAAAAAAAAAAAAAAAAAAAGGAAAAACCCCAGGAAAATGCCAGTTCTGTTCATGCAGGCTCATGCTGGTGTCGTAGATCTGCCCCAAAGCCAGCTTTTGGTTCTGGGAAGGGTTTTGGTGTCCAGACCTTCCCCATAAATCAGCGGAGACACCCAAAGCACGGCAGGGAATAGAGTCCGGTCTGGGACGTGCATCGCTCCCATGCACGGGTTTATTAATGCCTGGCTTTTAATTGATGTTTGGGAAAAAAAAAAAAAAAAAAAAAAAAAGGAGACTTGATGGAACTTACCTCTCCACCAAAAAAAAGTACGGTGGCATGATGTTAAAAATAGAATAACCTTCAGCGTCAGAGCGGGTGCCTCCTGCATACAAATCGAGCCAGAGGAGATGGATTAAGAAATGCTTTGCGCATACCTCATTTATCAGGCATCTCCTCCTAAAGCTGTGGCCCATACAAGTCCCGTAAATTTTCTCCCAAACTCATTTCCTTTAGAAAAAAGCTCAATCCTTACCACCCTAAAAAAATATCACCCCCCCCCCCCACATAACTCCCCACACGTTACCCATCATTATTTTTTTTTGTAGCCACCCTGAGTATAAGTAGACCATAATTAACCCCAAGGAAAAAAAAAAAAAGGTATCATATCGCTCAGCAAAGCCATTATGTCTCAGAAATGACTGCAAAAAAAAACATATATTTATTACTTCCTATGCAATGCATAATGAACACGATTCAAATCAGAGCCAAACTCAGTGCTCCGGGTCATATCATAGGCTCGTTTTGATTTTACATAAATTCTATTTAAACTTTCGATGCCACGAAGACGCTAATTTGAGCATACCCAATTTGAAGTTAGCCATAATTAAAATTTCTGCCTTGCAATTGCACGGGACGCTAAGAGAAATCATGCCAGCTGTCCCCAAAACAGTGCAATTAAAAGGCAGGAAAGGAGTCAGAAATATATATATTTTTTCCCTCCTGACCTCGCTGTTGGATTTTTTTCCCTGTTCGATGGATGTTTTTGTGCGCTCATGTGCCCGCCTTGCACCGCCTTCACATGAGGACGCCGCAGAGTGGATGTGGGTGAACTCCTGCAGGTTTCCATGGTCTGAGCTTCAAGGACCAGCTCTGTGAGTGCTGTTCTGGTTATGTAGTTTTTTTTTTTTTTTTTTTTTTTTTTTTTTCTGTGATTTTTTTTTTTTTTGAACGTGCTTGAATAAAAGTACATTTCTTCCACATTTCGTGGTGCAAAGGTCAACGCCTGACACCGAGGCTGAAGCATTCTCTCTTTTGTGTCCCTGGAGAAAGAAAGGCGTTACATTTTCATTGCTGCCTAAGACACCTCCCCACCCCTTGGTGTTTTTCCTTCATTGACATCAAAGGAGGGACACCTTGCAGCCCGGATGCAACCCAGCCATCAGCCCAACATCTCCATGAGAACCCTGGAGAATTCCCACAGCACCTGATGTTGTTCTGTAATACCCAAAAGTGAGTTAAAAAAATGGGATTGGGGGGAAATTGGTGTGGGTGTTCACCCCCCTCCAGACAAGTTTATGATGAGGTGATGTAGGAAAGCCACCCCAAAGGGCACACACCAACAAGCAAGCCTAAAATCCCCCCTGTATGGTGCCAGGGGGACCCTTGAGACCCTACTACCCTGCCATAGAAGGTGCCACCATTGTCACATCTCAAGATTTTCATTATATGCTCGAGGGACTCATCTGGGTCTGTGCCACGAGTTGTTCTCACCATCAGAGGTATTCACCCTCGAGGACTTCGAGCCTCTTCCAGGATACACCTCTTTTTTTAAAGCCACCTCTTTCAACACGGAACAACTATTCCCCTTCTTCCCATGCACACAGGAATGCTGCGGGTTTGACCATCCTGCTGCCTGGTTCCCCTTCTCCTGCTTTGGTTATTTTGGAGATTTTAATTTCATTTTTGCAGGGAAGGGCAGCACTTTCTTCCCTCGTGAGGTATACACTCCCTGCTTTGCATAAGCTGCTATTACGAACTATTATACAAATTACTTAAGCTGCAGCTATTAGACTAAAAATACAAGATGATCCTAGCTATAATGATAAAAGAGCAAAGAAAATATCTCTAGGGCATCAGACAGTCGCATGAAAGGAAAGCTTTGCCACTCTATTTTCCATTGCTCCTCCAACTAATGCTCATAATTAAGTAAAAAAGGGAAAGTCTTTTTGCTCTGCTGTTGTCTCTCTCTCTCTCTCCCTATTAAGCTATTTCCTTAATCAAGTCGCTTTCAAAGTCAAACTACAACAAACAGCCTCCCCTAGGGGATGCGTGGCCCATCACCAGTCCTTGAGTTAACTGTACTTACACACCAATCACCCGAAAAACAGAGCAGAAAGTCTCTCTGAGGTCAAGCTGTGTGTGCATTTACGTGAGCCCAGTCTCCTCTCGATTAAGGACCCTGCTGAGGAAGACTGGTAAAAAACAGAGCAGGAAACAAGAGAAGCAAGAAGCCCAGCTTGGATTAGTTGTGCCCTTTTGCATCGTTCTGGCAGCATAAAGAATGAGTTAATCGTTGCGTATTTCTCATTGTAAAAGTGAGAGCAGGATCAAGTCGTCTTTGCATCTTGAGAGCCAAGCAGCCCCACAATCACTAGGTAGGAACTTAATAAAAATACACAATTTGTCCCAGAAAATGGCTTCTGTTCCCCAGGGCTTCCCTTCTGCAGTTGTTGCAATGAAAAGCAGCATTTTTCCAAAAGCCAACCAGTTTGTGCTGCAGAAAGAAACACCCAGAGGAGGAAACCATTGATATTTCCAACCGTGGTAGGAAGAGTTTACACTCACACCCCAGCACCCTTCTACTTTTAAAGCCACGGCTTTTGGGATTGGGCTTGAGAAAAAAAACAGATCTGGTCACTCTGCCTGTGCTTGTCATGAAGCAGCAGCAGATGTATTAATATAATATATTTGTATTACTTATTTGTATTTTCTCCTCTGGGAGGATTGTTGCACAGTGGGGATGAATCCAGCCCTGACCATTTTGCTTTCCAAATGCTCCATAACCACTCCCTGCATTGAGCCTCAAAAATAAAGAGTGGACCTCACCCAGAAGCCAGAGCACCCTTGAAAAAGGAACCTGCAGCTTCCTTGCCATAAATCTCCCCATCAGCAAGACCTGTCCCCCAAAAAATAATTTTAACAAGAAAATGGAGTGGGTCTTTTTGTTTCCAGACTGGAGGGGAATGACCAGACTGGAGAGGAGCTCATCCATCAATGTTTCTCTCTCCAATGCAAGAAATGCTCTTAGAGTTCACCTTCAAGGGCATTACACCGTGGTAATGGGAATATTCCACAAATGGATTAGCGGAGGTTGCTCATCGTGTGTGACCACCAGCCTTACTCTGACCGTCCCCAGATGCCCTCAAGGGACCTGAGGACTGGTGTCCCCAGCCACCCCCTGATCACTCCAGCCTTATGCTGGGAAGTTCTTCTATTATCAAGCACGAGCATGGGGGACGAGGTGGAGGTGGCTTTCCTCTGCTCTTCCTCGACTTGCAAGGCTTCAGACGGCTGCGTTGGCTGCGGGACTCCATCCTCTCCCACCCTGGCAGCAGGCTCTCACTCCCACTCAATCCTCTCTATTTCTATTTGAGAAAGCCATGACTAACACCATTATGTCCATTCCCAAACAGATGGATAATAAGATCATCGACAGGGAGAAGGTTTCCGCCAAGCACAATTGGCACCGCAGACTTTTCCCCTTATCGCCAGCTGTACATGTTGTTCTTCATTTTCTACTGTTCCTCCTCAGCTGTGGCCCCAGGAAAACCATTTTATGGCCTCAACAGGACCTCCCCTAGACCAGCCTCTGTGTGTCTCTGCTACCTCTTTTGTACGAAAGCTTTGTTGGTATTTACATGAAAGCCAACGGCTTTCCTTCTCCCCAGCTGCTGGTTTTGTTGGGCAGCTTGTAGCTGTGGTAGCAGCTTGAGGCAGTGGTAGCGAGGAAGCCTTCACCTCCTTAAAGCCTTAAACCTCCTTTTTCAGCACAAAATCACCACCTCCTCTTTCCAAAAGAATTGAAATTTGCCCCAGAATTCTCTCTCTCTCTTTTTTTTTTTTTTTTGATTAAGTTCACACAAAAAATTTACACCTCCAAAGCAGGTTGTTTAGTATTTCTTGGGAGGAAGCTATGGGTTTCTTCCACCTCTGTACAGCAAGCTGACAGACCGTGTTATTAAATCATATTGCATTACAGAATCCTGAAATTGAACTAGTTGAACATTATTTCCGCCCATTCTAAGTATCCACCTGCCTGTCGGTTCCATTCGCGTCGAGCTTTTGAGCTGCCTTAATAATTAAAAAATAAATATAATGAAGTCATTCTTACAGCACTTTGTTAAAACTTAATATGCGAAGGAGATGATTCAGTACCGAGGCAGCATGAAAAGTGGGTGAGAGACAACATATAACCAAGTGACAAAAAAAATACAATACAATAAAAAAATAAATGGAAAGCGGCGGCTGAACTATTCACCCGAGCCCAAAACACACTCGTGTTCCTTGCAGGTTCAGGACCTGCAGCTTGCTTCAGACAAGACAAAAATTGCCAGCATGCCTCTCCAGAGCTTTTCAATATCATACAGAGCTTTTCACTTCAGGATTTAATTTCCTTTCTCCAGGAGCCGTTCCCCGTCTCCTGATGATGGGAGGTGGCATTCGGAAACATCCAGCTGCTTGCTGGAGGATGTCTGCCCACCCTGCAGCAACCCCTTCCTAAAGCAAGTTCAAAAAAAGTAATAATAATAATCAGGGCTGAATTAACAAATTTCCTCCAACTATTCTGGCCTGTTACTCCTTAGAGTGTGAGCGGCAGCACATTGCACGCAGCAGTAATACCTTAAATGCTTGTTTGATTGGAATTGCTCTGTTTGCAATTATTTTCCCTGAGTGTTACTTAAATGCTGGAGCCACAATATGCCAGCACCAGGCCCCCAACCTTGCTTCCTGAAAGAAAAATTAAAACTGCTTCCATTGAGAGGGAAGATTATCACTTCAAAATCCCATTTAAAGACAATTTTGCCTGCTCTAGGGTTGATGCATGAGCCTGTAAATCCTTCCTGACCACTTCAGGGCAGCATTAAGAAAAATTCCAGCGCAGAACTAGATTTATTTTGAGCAGCACGCCTGATCCTCAAGACAAACTTCACGAGACAGCGAATAAAACCTACGCAGGCTGGTAAAAGAGACACTGCCCATGCAGGAACCCACACAATTTCTTACACCAGCTGTAAAGCAATGGTTAAGGTCAGCAGGTGAGTTGGGTGCTTCTGCCTTGCACCAACGCTGTGTGCAACAGGGCACACCATAGGATGACTGTGCATTACCAACATTCCTCCTGGTCCTGCACACACATGGCTTGGCCTTAAAGCAGAGAAATTTATGCTGCTTGCATGCTTGAACTCCTGAACATCGTGCTTGCTGCTTTCTCTGCTCCCTTTGAAATAAAACTCTTGCTGCCAGACACAACGCACTGGCTTCCACCGCATCCAGCAAGCAGGGAGAGATGTCAGGAGTTAGCATATCTTATCACTTTGGACGCCTCCCCTGCAAATTTGGGTCTGGAGAGGGATGTAGTGGGGGTAGAAACCTTTAACATTTATGTTAGGGAGACAAACTCTGCTAGCAAACGTGCTGCTGCATTTCTTCCTTATACCCTGGGGGAATAAAACCTGTTACTAGTGGCACAGGTCAGGTGTTCCGGAGTAGACTCACGTTTAGTCATAGTCAACAGCCTGGATGAGCGTTAAGGAACAGCTGTTAGCAAAGCCCCGCGAACAGCACAATCCTGTTCTTACTCAGTTTCTATTAAAGAGGCTCTCAAGTCACCAGGTATGATTTTATTAGGAAGGACAGGTCATATAAAATTCAGGCAAGTAGTTCATCAAGTCAACCGGAGCAGGCAGCGCGTAAGCAGCACAAGCAGCAAATAACCCAGCTAGCTTCCCAGGGAATTAAAGGCTGAACTTGATGGAAAAAGTCCCAGAAAAAAACTTAGCTGCTGGCCGGGGTCAACCCACAACTTGTTATTGCCTTTCGACAGCAAAAGGTCAGAACACTTAGTCCCATTGCATGGAAAAGTGTTATTTATCACGGACGGACTTGACTGCTGTATGCTGGGCTATAAGCAGTAATACAGGCATTAATCTTGATGCTGCCACAGAGGTGAAAGTGGTCGGGTCGGGCACTTTTGGAATTTAATAGGAAAAAGTTCAATGAGCTCTGCTACCAGATTATTTCGTCGCTGTAGAGGAGAGTTAACAAGCAGTGCTCCAGCTGTGAAATGAGAAATCCCTGCCAACACGAATGCAGATGCTTGCTTTGTTACCAGCAAACTGGCTCACCACAGAGGCACCGGCACACGAGCACGAGGATGCCACAAATCACGTCTGAGCACACACACGAAGGAAATGAGCTCAATTTCTGTAAAGTTGGGAAAGTTAAAAAATAAAAATAAAATAAATGGTTTAAGTTGTGGCATTTCTTTCTGGATTTCAATCTGAGACTGAACAAGCCTTGAAGTGCCAGGCATTAAGTGATGAGCATCATGAAGTACTCAGCAATTGGGGCTTCAGCAATCGTGCTGAATCAAACCAAGGACCACAGCAAGAGGAAGCTGAAAGACAGAGGGTATTTATCCTTCATTCTGACAAACAGCAGCTCCTTGGATGGGAACACATCTTAACTTGGATAGAGAACAAAGCCAGAATGCAAACCAAAGAGCTTTTCATCTTTAGGCTTACCCAGAAGGTCTTCTCCATCTCCATCTCCAATTCCATTTCCATCTCCACATTCTGTCTTCTGTTGATTTTCCTGCTACGATATTCAACATCTGGGGTTGCCTCAAAAAACAAGGAAGGGTCTTGGTTGTGCTTGCCCTAACCAGTTTGTGGGGATGACTGGTCTGATTTTTGGCTTCAATGCAGACTGATGCAGACAGATATTTGGCGTTACGCTGATATTTCCAGGTTCAAGAAAAAAACAAATAAATAAAAATAATAATAATAAATAAAGAGCATCCCAACAAGACAAATCGAGGGTGACCGTTGTGGGCTCGGGGGTCTCAGGAGACCCCAAGACCACTAAGAGCTGTAGGTGAAGCCCTGCCAAGCCTCATCTCACCACCTTATGCTGTTCGCAAAGCCTCGGGTCTGTATTTAACGTATTTAACTAACACACTACCAGCAGCAGCTTCCCTAAAAGAGGCACAAAGAGGACCACACCCATAGAGATTTCACCAATTTGGTCTTCATATGACACTGCTTTCCCTTCTGGTGACTACCACAGCCCCCTACAAAGAATCACGGCGGAGAGCATCGGAGAAGAAATAAAAGCTGAAGCAACCCTCTGTTAATGTGAGAGCATTCCCAGGAAGAAGCGGCTCGGTGCAATGAAAGAGTGGTGGCAAGCGAGATCAATGGACTTCATGTACCTACCTTCTCGCCTTTCAATAATAATAAAAAAAAAGGGATCATTCAGAGGTTGACATGGTAACCAGCTGCAATGTGGCACGCATATGGCACTTTACAAAAGGACGGCCCCTATTGAGGCAAATACGCGCTCGGGTCCGCAATGCAGCCCCGGTGCTCCGAGGAGGGGTTGCGTGCGGCGGGGTGGCATTAATCGCCACATCTCGAAACTGGATTTTGTTATTTTTGGAAGCCTAAGCCGAGTTCTGGTATTTTTTGTGCAATAATCTTAGACTGCAAAGTATCAAGAAGAAATACCGAGCTCAAACCAGAATGGAGAGTATGTAACAAATCTCCCTATGAGACAAGCTAAATTTATGACAAACAAGACAAATTAAGACCAAGAATAAAACAAAATGAGCATCCTAAGAGCGTGAGGCAGGTTGGAGAGAGTGCTAGCAGCAAAGCAAGGATCAGGTTGAAACAACGTGGACAGTTTTGGGGATCTAAAGTGAGTTGGTCACCAGTGCAGCCATTTAGATGCCAAGAAAATGGGGAGAAAATCAAGTGTTCATCCTGACCTTCTGAACAGGTCAGCTCAGGACACACATTTACTACAGAGTCAAATCCTCGGCGTCCGCAAGGAAGACACATTCTTCACAAACATCTCTACCCTTGCTAGCTGCCTCACCTCACCCTGCAGAGCCCAACACAATGATAAAACCCCTTGAGGAACCCATGTAGACTTCCCAGGAATGAGAAGGTGACCATCCTGAGCACAAACATATTTGAATATTCAGCTCATTTCATCCACAGGGGATTTTTCAGCACCAGATATTAGCTAATATTTCATAAGGAGGCAGGGGAGACTGTTTAATCCCCAGGGCAGCTTCGCTAGGACAAGTCAAGCAGGGGAGCCTTTTGAGGGGCCATACCCCAGCACAACCCAAAGAACCAACAGGACTTCAGGAAGATCTCACTTCAGCAGCTCCTTGGGACCCTCCAGGTCGGCTGGAAGCTCCAATCAATCATCTGCTTGGGTCTGGAGACATCAAGAGGTCAGTTCATGTCAGTCAGCTCCAACAGGAATGAATTTTTGGAGAGGAAGAAGATGGGTTCAAGAGATGATCAAGGGAACACATTCTCTCCCAGCGTTGACTTCTCCATATGGATGGCACCGATTTTAGAGCTGGCAGCAAGGCTTCATCGAGTAGCTGCAAAATAACTCAGGATGCTCCCCATAAGGTTCAATGGCATCTTTTATGATTGTTTCAATGCTCACCTGGTTGTTGCTTCCAATGTATGGAGAGCCTTTTGTAACGTCTGCTTGGAGGACAGGGACAAAGAGGATCACTGGCTATGGAAGAGCCTCCTCCAGGGCAGCAGAGCAGAAAAATGACAAGGCTGAGCTGAAACCAGCCAACATCTGTAAGTCCCCAGTCAAAAGAAAAGTTTAGCGCAGAAGTCACATCTTGAACCAGCCTCCCAGCCTCACCCCTGTCCTCCTAGGAGGAAATCATCAAGGTCAGCAAAGTCTCCTCACCTGAAAGCAGAGAGGCACCACGAGGCCAGGAGATGCGGGTGCAGTTGTAAAGGAGATGTTCAGGGGACCAAAAGGCAATTCCTGGCCTCATAAAGAGCCACCAGCAGCAAAACAAGGAGGGAGCGCTTGGCAGCAGATCTGTCCAACCTCGGTGGCATAGCGCAGAGATGCCAGGACTCAGGGTATGAAAGGACAAACGAGGAACAAGGGGAAATAAGAGAAGGGGACAGATGACAAGAATAGGACGTGGGCTGGCTTTTCAGAAAAACCCGCTCACGCTGGCGTGCGAGCCTGTAACATTTAAAGGCTGCTGGAGCCTCGGCAGAGAAGGGTGCTCTGATCTGCGATGATTCACAGCGTGAGGAACACAGATAGGATATCTAGCCATCTCTAGAAGGAGGTGTCACAATGCATTTCCAAAAAGCCACTCTCCGTCTCTTGTTAGCTCAAGGAGACAGCCCTGGAGGCATGGCAACAAGTGCTGAAACACGGTATTCCGCTGAAAAGCCTTGCTAACTCTTCTGCAGGAGCTTCAGAGAGTTACCAGACAATTGGTTATCACGGTGACAGTTCATGTGGGCATCGAGGCGCTGAGCTAGGTCTGTAATTCCCTCTAGACAGGGATGAGGATAAGCAACAAGGTGCCGACATCCTTGTCAAGGCAGCAGGGGTTAACCTAAGAAGCAGCACCTAATTCCCTCCTGCTTTATTTTACGGGCATGGAGCAGAATTCAAAGCAGCTCAGCCTTGCCTTCGGTTGCAAGGATTAAAGGCATGAATGCTCTCCCACTGCTGCACTTAGGGGTTGTAGAATCATAGTCCAGGTTGAAAAAGACCTCTAGAATCATAAAATCATAGCTCAGGTTGGAAAAAGACCTGTCAGACCATTAACCCTGTACTAAAGCCCACCAGTAAACCACTCTACTAAATTCTAAATCTACACCTTTCTTGAAGACCTACAGGGATGGTGACTCTAATGCATCCCTGGGCAGCCGATTCCAATGCCACAAAACCCTTTTGGTACAGAAATTCCTCCTAATATCCAAGCTGTGCCTCTGGGAGCTGGATACAAGAGGGAATGGAAAATGGAGACCACTTCCAAAAAGCCAGGAGGAAAATAAACCAGCCAACCAACCTGCTGTTGGTTTTTACTGCAGGCATGCTACTCGGAAAAGTTTCCTTCTCGGAGCAGCAGCGCTGCCGTGCTTTCCCCTCCCAGGTACAGCAGGGAGTCGATTTGGTTTTGAGCCTTATGGGAAGAATATTTTGCATAGTTCCTCCTCCATCAAAGGATTGTTTATTAAACCACAGGGTCTAATTTGCTGGTTCCCCACAGGCATGAAGCAAGCTGATGGGTATTTAAGGTTTATATCAGATACCTCTCCCACACTGATGCCAATGGAATATTTCGGGCTGAACAAGGCATTTACATTCTGCTCAACCTTCCTCCTGTGCAGGAAAAACACCTTCTCCATGGACTACAAGCCTCGCATCCATTATACATGAGTTGCACTTGCAATTCTGCAGCCTTTGCTTTCCTTCAGAAAGCCAGACACCAATAACTGCTTCTAATTTTGAAGTCATCAGCGATGCAAATAAATTCAGATTGCAGCCTTAAGAAATGTGGTTCCTCCCCATTTCAAATGCCTCCAGCCTACAGACGTTAACAGATATATATTTTCTTGATCTTATTCTAGGACAACACACAACTGGAGAGGGGAAATAGCTGGCGGCGCTCTGCTCAGGCAGCGTCTATAGGACCAAATCCTCATCACACCGGTTCCAAAATGGGACCGCTGGGCTGAGACGACCACAGGGCAGCGTTGCAAGTGCCTCCAAAAGCAAGCAGAGCTCCTCAAAGCTGCTATTTGGTTTTGCTGGGCTGCCTCGAAAGTCAATCCACCACCAGAGAAAGCTAGCTCGGGCTCAGCAGGAACATTGGCTGTATGTTTTACAAAATGATCATCAACAGCTACGGTTAGGAGGGATTGCCGTAGTAATCAAGGGTTTCTTAAAATAAATAAATAAAATAAAAATAACCAGGAGCTATAAGCCGTACTTGGATAGCAATTTGTCTGTGCAATTCGTAAGTCGCATTTTTACATCCGTGCTCCATTGTGTCTAGGAGTTGCTTCTGTTTCCTTCCGTTGGCATTTTTCCTACCTGGAGGCTTATCGCACAGATGTTTGTGCTGCCTGCTGCCAAGGCCCTGGATTTGACACGCGCTGGCTTTTAATCTCTGAATTCACGCGGTTGTGTTGTGGCCAAACAGCCATCGGCTGCTCCAGCAAGCGGCTGGTGGGCTGGGAAGGGCAGGCACGGGGGTCCCGTGGCGGCGATAAGAGCCTAACACTTTCTCATGGTATTCCAAAACCCAGAGCAGAGGCTGCCCTTTATCCCTGTGCAATTCCAAATATCCTCAGAGGCCAGCTCCTGAAATCAAGGAGACCATGAACAAGTGGTGTCGGGGTAATTTGGGGGGGAAAGTCAAGGGATTTGAACACCAGCATGACCCCAGTGCTTTAGTTTCATGACCCAAAATTGCGAAGACGTCCACTGCAGCACAATGCTCAAAGGGGAAAGTTTGGGAAGATGCACCCAAGCAGGGTAAAAACAAGAAAATATTCGGTTTAATCAGATCCAATATTCCTGAGCTGCAGAAGGAAGAAGCCTTGGACCCAGCTTTCCTCCGGGCACGTCTGGGGACTTCTTGTAGTGCCATCATTAGCATCGGGCACGCACAGATTACACTCATTAGCATCCCTCTGTGCACAGCACCCATGTGTCTTTGTCGGGAAAGATGCTGCTCGCTCTAAATATTACAGCCTGCCCCATTCTGGCCTCTTCGGAGCGTGAATCACGTCTCCTGATATTTTTTTCTGCTTGGTATTATCCAGGAGTGAGTCACGGGATGGGAGCGGGACGGCAGCGATCCTCAGCACCAAAAAACTTCCTGGGCCAAGCTGCAATCGCTCCGCTGCCATAAATAAAGAATTTATTATTTAATTCCCGTAGTAAATTATTTAATAGACAAGGCTGCCTTGCGTTCTCTGTATCAATAGATAAGATATTGTCTCAAAGCAAAAAAAAAAAAAAAAAAAACTAAAACACAGCCTTTCCCTCTACCATGCTTAAAAATCATGCAGTGAAGGAAGCAACAGAAAATGAAGGATTTTGAAGATTATTTTAATTTGTTATTATTATTATTATTATTATTTTCCCTTCTTCTATACCTTTTGCTACATATGCCTGCATATTGTGCATGGAAAAAGAGTTTTTCAATAGCAAGAAGAGTTTTTCCAATGGCAAAAAAAAAGAGTTTTTCCATGGAAAAAAAAAAAAAAAAAAAAAGGAGTTTTTCTATGGCAAGAAGGCCACTTTAGCAGTTCAGCAGCAGCGCAGCCACCTTTGCATGGGGGGCGGGGGGGGGGGCGCACAGCCCCAGTTCCCCTTTTAGGGTCACAGAAAATCCCAAAGGAGCCCAAACAGACCTAAACCAACCCTTCGAGCCCCCCTGCTTGGACCGGATGATGCCACATGAAGTAAAGATGCTTAGCCCCACTTATGCCTATTATTTCCAATGTATTTATTTTTTAATAAATATATATTTTTCACGAGCTGAAAATAAAAATAATAATCCACATGATTAACCACCGCCAACTCAGAAGTAACTCCAATCAATCCTAAAAAAAAACAACACCTTGTAATTAACGTCTCATTCCACAACTGCAAAAAAAAAAACCCTTGTAATTAACAGGCAATTAACGGGTAATTCAATCACTAAGGAAACTTGTAATTAACAGGCGATTCACGGGTATTCCCCATCAGTGAAAACAAAGTTGTAATTAACACGCAATTAAAGGGGAATCCTCGTCTGCTAAAAGAATAATTAACGGGTAATTAACGTTAATCCCTACTAATCCCCACCACCGAAACAAAAAGCAAAAAAATAAAAACACACACAAAAAAACACAAACATAACAACAACAAAAACGAAGATGTGGAGTTAAAGGTCAATTAATAGTCTGGAAATAACTAATAATTAAAGGCCAATTAATGGGAAAACCCTGTTAGTGGAAATATATATATATATACACACTATATTAGTGGGACTATATATACACATATAGTTAATGGGAATATATACGTATTAGTGGGTATATATATGCATATATTAGTGGAATATATATATTATATACTATATATATATAATATTATATATATATTAGTGGGAATATATATATATATTAGTGGAATATACATATATGTAATTAATATATCCCCATTAAGGGGGAGCCTGTATACCGGGAAAAATAAATAAATAAATATTGTAATTAACTGGGAAGTCCGTTTACCGGGGGAAATAAATAAATAAATACAGTAATTAACGGGGAATCCCATTTAATGGGAATAAAATGAAATAAAATAAAATAAAAAATAATAATAATAAAATAAAGTAAAGTAAAATAAAGTAAAGTAAAATAAAGTAAAGTAAAATAAAGTAAAGTAAAATAAAGTAAA